>NC_056726.1:112501276-112606276 GCF_019279795.1 Protopterus annectens | reverse complement strand
TTACCACCTATGTGGTAGTTTGTGGGTACTTTGTTTTTTCCAAAGGGGATGACTATACATTTTTTGGCATTTAGTTTAAGGCCATGACTCTGGCACCAGTCATCTGTTTTTGTGAGGCCCTTCTGGAGGATGCTTGTGTCAGCTGGTGTGTCGACTATGGTGCCTAGTTTGCAGTCGTCTGCGAACTTTGTCAGCCACAACCCCCCTATGTTTGCCTGCACATCTGAGAAATAAATGCCGAACAAGAGGGGTCCCAAGACAGAGCCCTGTGGGACTCCACTTGTGACTGGCTTAGAGTCTGACATAGCTCGAGCTATTCTGACTTTGTGGGTTCTGTCCTTTAGCCAGTTTGCAACCCATCTTGTGACAAATGGGTTTACATTTAAGCTGTTGAGCTTGTCGATGATGCCTGAGTGGAGTATTGTGTCGAAGGCTTTTGCCAGATCTAGGTAGGCTGTATGAACTGCTTTGCCTTCATCAATGGCTCTAGTGACTGTTTCAAAAAAGTCCACCAGGTTTAAAAGACAGGATCTGCCTTTTACAAAGCCGAACTGGATAGGGTCAATTGTCTGTAGGTCCCCGATGTCTTTGTTTATGAGTTCCATAATGATTCTTTCCATAGCTTTGCAGACCAGGCTGGTCAAGCTTATGGGGCGGTAGTTTCCAGGGTCTGTAGAGGTGCCACCTTTGTGGAGTGGGACCACTGTAGCTGTACGCCAGTGTTCAGGGATGTATCCTGTAGCAAGGCTAAGATTAAACAGCGTTCTTATGTGTGGGTTTAGCTCCTCTAGGAGTTCACGTAGCACGCAACCCGGGACACCGTCAGGTCCCATGGATGCTGTATTTTTAGCTTTGCTGAGGGCAGCTCTCACCTGGACATCTGAGATTTCAGGGAGGTTGCATTCAGCTGAGATATTTATTTCGTCTTTTGGGGGAGAGGGAGGGGAGAAATTTGCACTGAACCTGTCTGCCAGTATGTTGGCAATATCTGTGGGTTCAGTGTATTTTTTGCCATTATGAACTAACTGCACATATCTGAGGGTTTCTGCCCAGGTTTCTAACACAACTGAAGAAGGGCTTGTGATTATCTTTAGTGTCCTTAGCGATTTTTCTCTCAAAGTTGGCCTTTGATAATTTTATTAGCGAACGTAGTTTTTTGCTAGTGCTGATCAGGGATGCCTTCCCTTTATGGGATTTTGCTCTGTCTTGCAGTAGCTTCCTTCTCTTGTTATAAAGTTTGTTTATGGCTTGGGTCCACCAGATAGGATGCCTGCCTTTGGTGGAAAGGGTCTTGGTTTTATTTGGGATTGCATGATCCATGCATTCTTGGAGATGCCCGTAGAAAGCATTTGTGAAGGATTCAGCAGTGTGGGATGTGGTTTCCACTGGCCCAGAGGGCTTGAAGGATACCATTTCAGTCCTAAGGAGTGTAAAGTCGGCTTTTGAGAAGTTTCTCACTGTGGTCTTTTGTGCTGGGGGTGGAGGTGGGATATGAATATCTAGGGTTATTAGTTTATGGTCTGATCTCACTAGTGAGGGGTATACTTCCGATGTTGAGCATTTTGTCCCCATGTTTGTGATGATCAGGTCTAGTATATTATTTCCCCTTGTGGGGGAGGTGACTAGTTGCTCCATCGCATTTGAGTTGATGAATTCCAGGAACCTTTGGTCTAGGGTGCTGGGGCTTGAGTAATGCACCCAGTCTATGTTTGGGTAGTTGAAGTCTCCCAATATGATGGTATTTGATGAGACATTCATATCCTCCAGTGTCTTCAGGAAGGCTGAATGGAGTTCCTGAGATTGCGAGGGTGGTCTGTAGTATGCTACAAGTTGTATAGCAGTTTTACCTACGGTTAGTTGCACATGGATGGTCTCCGATGCTTCGTGCATTGCCACTAACCTGGAGGTGTGGGTGTCTTTAATGAATATGGACACTCCCCCTCCTTTTGTGGTTCGGCCCAGGTTTTGGGGCCGAAATGCATGATACGAGGTATAACCTGGTAGGGCTGGGGTGCTCTCAGGAGCCTTGAACCAGGTTTCAGTTACTGTACAGACATCGATGTTCTCCATACTGAGGAGTGCTTTGAGAGCCTGCATCTTGAGATTTAGAATTCTGGCGTTGAGCAGCATTACCCTTAGTTTTTTTCCTTTATGGCTTTCTAAGGTGGTGGGTTTGTCTTTTGAGCCTTGCCTAAAAAAGGCACTATGGGGGCGGCAAGAGCCTTAGACAATATCCGGAAGCCCAGTGATGACAGGTGCAAGCCATCCCTTGTGAAGCAGCATGGCTTGTCCAGCAAGTCATCCCAAGCAGACAGACATTGGATCCCCCTAGAATGACACCAGTAATTGAGCCAATTATTAAAGCTGATCATCTTGTCTTTGTATTGTGGCATCATTCTTGGTGAGGGCAAGATGCTGTTCAGGGTCAGGGTCATACCGGCCTGGGCTACATAATCAGAGAGCTCCTCTATGTCTCTTTTCATGTAGTCCAAGGAGGTATATCTCAGGTCATTCACGCCGGCATGGACAGTGACTGAGTCATATTTGTACTTGCTTTGGAGTGACCTGAGTGCTTGTGTTATGTGGCGGATCCTAGCTCCCGACAGGCAGCTCACCGTTACCCTCTCCTTGTTCAGCCTGGTAAGCAGGACGTCAGTGTGTCTGACTATAGAGTCACCTATTACTAGTGTATCAGGCATGGTGTTTCGCCTTAATGGCTGTGATTGTTTGGCACACTGACTTTGTGTACTATGTGTTGCTTGTGCAGAGTTTTGAGGTGGTGTTTTCTTGGATGTCTGCTTTGGGAGCCTCTGTTGTTTCGGTAAGCTTTTTATTAGAGCCTCCGAGTATGTCTTTGTGTTACTATGTGTTTGGTTTGCAGTTGTGGTTGGTTTATGTGAGACTGGGTTTGTTGTGTGTGTTGTTACCTTCTCCTCCTGTCTGGTCTTGCTAGTCCTGTGTTGAGAGAGTTCAGCCTCCAGTTTGGCTATATAGTTGCATCTCTCACATGAGTTTGTGTTTGTTGGGAGGAGGAGAGGGTTGTCTGTGTACATGAGACAATTGTAACATTGTCTCAGGATTCCCAGATTAACCAGCTGAACTGGGGAGGATGTCAGTAATCTACCACTCGACATGCCAGAATAGTATAAGGGGGTTATGTGTAACTGGGTCAGAGAGAGGACTTTGAAGGGAAGTGGGTATTAGCACGGGTTGTAGGTGGATGTAGTGCTTATGTTAGTTTAAGGGTGCTTCACTTAAAAGAAAGGTTTTAGGAGCAAGTGCTAGGCTTATGATAAAGCGACTAGACTGATTTTGTTGAAAGTAGAGCTTTCTTAAGGGAAAAATTGAAGTGCAGACTTGGCGGAGCCAGGAATAGTTTAAGCCTGTTTAACCAGTGCTGCGCTATGTGCACAATCGCGCAAAGCCATGCAAACGCGGATTTTAAACAGGGAACTTCAAAAGAGCTGGAAATGGTCCAAAACGATCAATTACTACAAGTTCTTGTGCTGAGGTCACTCCTTCAGGGACAGATAGGCTGCTCAAGGCTCCCCACTCCCACTGGTGAGCAAAGAAACTACCTTCTATCCAAGTAAGGCAATGGACAACACAGGAACTACACCACAGTCCAGAATACAGCAAAGCCTGTATACTGGTCTAAACTAGTCGAGAAAGGCGGGAAAACAAGGATTTTTTGGGGGTTTTTTTTTGTTTTTTTAAGTTAAAAAGTACACAGAAATGCAGGAAAAATAGTAATAAATCACTTACACAGGCTAGCTCACTTTAGTGGGTAGCCTCAACAGTTAAATTTAACAACAAACTTTCGACTAAATGTAAATTTAAGTGCAGATAATGTACAATGCAAAAAACAGGTAATAAAGCAGTATAAACTTGTTCAAAGTAAGAAAAGGAAGGTCTCTCAGGTAAAAACAGCAAAAAAATACTTAGATCAGGAAAGTAATCACTTTTCTCAGTTCTCTGCTGCTAGCACCACTCTGCAGGACCATGAGGAGCTGTTTCTGAGTAGTATAGCCAGAAAGAAATGCTCAGGGGCAGATTTTAAACAGGGAACTTCAAAAGAGCTGGAAATGGTCCAAAACGACCAATTACTACAAGCTCTTGTGCTGAGGTCACTCCTTCAGGGACAGATAGGCTGCTCCAGGCTCCCCACTCCCACTGGTGAGCAAAGAAACTTCCTTCTATCCAAGTAAGGCAATGGACAACACAGGAACTACACCACAGTCCAGAATACAGCCAAGCCTGTATACTGGTCTAAGCTAGTCGACAAAGGCAGGAAAACAAGGATTTTTTTTGTTTTTTTTGTTTTTAAGTTAAAAAGTACACAGAAATGCAGGAAAAACAGTAATAAATCACTTACACAGGCTAGCTCACTTTAGTGGGTAGCCTCAACAGTTAAATTTAACAACAAACTTTCGACCAAATGTAACTTTAAGTGCAGATAATGTACAATGCAAAAAACAGGTAATAAAGCAGTATAAACTTGTTCAAAGTAAGAAAAGGAAGTTCTCTCAGGTAAAAACAGCAAAAAAATACTTAGATCAGGAAAGTAGTCACTTTTCTCAGTTCTCTGCTGCTAGCACCACTCTACAGGACCACAAGGAGCTGTTTCTGAGTAGTATAATGTTAGTAGGTTGTTAAACAGTGTGCCTGGAATTGTGTCAGTGGAATATGATAATACTGAACTGTTAACTTCTAGAAGCTTAAAATCTACATACTACTCTTTTGCTGTCTTCAGTTATTAAATAAACTGATGTAGTCAGAGTTTTACCTTGTTCTTCTGGCACCCATGGCAATTCCTCAATCTGGAAACCTTCAATTCTAGGTTGAGGAATGAAAGAAAAAAGAGGTCCATTCCCTGAACTGGAAATTCTCACCTAAGGAGGAAGTCAGGTCCATTGTCCTCAATCTGTACTCCTAAACTGTAGGATGCTGAGTGAAAGAAATCTCTATCCCAGTTAAGGACAAAAAATACTGGTCTTCTGCTTTGAACTGGAACAAACCACTTGTTACATATACAGATGTATATTGTAGCATGTTGTGGTAAGCAAATTGCTATTGTTGCAGTACTACCCACTAAGCACATAAGCACTTCAGCCCTGAGAACAATTATGGTTGGCAAGTCAATAGTACAGTAAAGCCCCATTGGTGCCTGCCAATTGCACCCTCAACACCTTGCAACTAGGACAGCTGCCCCTTTACCCTGCTCTTGCTATGCTTTTGGTGTAGAATAAGAGAAAGAACTGCTAGGATGGTTAGACTTGGAGAGCCTGACTACACTAGTTAAGTCACAATTTGTGTGCCAGCATAAAACTACCAGCAACAAGAAGACTGGAGACAACACAGAGTACCCTATAATCCAAATATAAATGCAAACTACTCATGGCAAGTTATTACACCCAGTAGGTTTACTACCTAACCTAACAAACAATGTGATAATTGGTCAGGACTTTCCCCAATTTAAAAAAAATATGGAAAATGGGAGTACAGCCTACCATGCTGTCAAATATACACAAATCTAGTAACAACAAAGTTATGAAACTAGAAGCTTCTAAAGGCACTAAGATTTGAGTTTGGGTAGAAGGAATGGACAGTTCTGATACTAAGTTTACTATAGTCAATAGTGCAAAAGCAATATGGGAACTGAACCAGATGAGCTTATAGCTACCCTAAAAGGAGTATGTGTAGGAAGTCAGGAAACTGTATTTAAGTCCATCTCTGCTATGCAACAGCAGACAACTGAAAAGATCCCAAAGTGAGACTCAAGTAGGATTAACCCTGTAATGGAAAAAAGAAAAATGATAGTGCCTTAAGCAGAAGAAATCTACTCACAGGAGGTACAGGTTTCTTTAGTTCATGTAACTCATCTTCTAAAAAAGGTATCTGTCTTTGTGAAAGAAGAGGCTACATCATATCCTAAAGTTATACCATTTGGGCTTCATGGAGCACCAACAACCTTCTAGAGGTTAATAGACAGGGTTCTTAAGCCGCACATCTTACTTATTCACTAGAAAGAGAGTTAGTTCAGCCTTGAAAATAGGGTTCTCCTTTATTCAGTTGTCTACCCTGATAATGTAGTAATCTCCTTAGAAGACTGGAAAAGCCATCTCCCAAAGATCTAGGACAAATTAGATTACTTACATAAGGTTGAACTGATGGACAAACCAGCAAAACGCAAGTTGGGGATATCAGAGGCCCACTATTTGGGCTACAAAATAGACGTATAGTAAAGCTATAGGCAGAGAAAGTGGAAGTGGTACATAACTGGTCCACATTTACTGTCAAGAAACATTCAATATTTCCTTAGGATTAGTAAATTGCTGGACTAAGTTTTTCCCAAACATTACCCTCATAGCTTGCCCCCTAACTAATTGACATGGGTAGGCCCCTCCTAAATGCCTGATGAGAAGTTAATGAGCGATATTGCAAAAATCTACCTTACAAACCCTTTTATTTCTGCTTCTGAAAAATGGGAGAAGTAAGATTGTGATCCTCTTTAGATTATTGGTGCCATTAGTATGTTGATTATTTATTATGGTTTTCTGTGTACTAAACAGCTTCAAAAATCTTGTGTGATATGACAGAGATTCAGAAAATTGTGTGAAGGGGTAAATCAATCCAGAAAATAGGGATATATCTCCACAATTAGGTGCATTATGTGTAAGGGTAAATCAGGCATGAGAATAGGTATGTACCTCAAAAACAGGTACAATTGAGAGGTCTGCATCACAGAACAGGCATTTAAGAAATTAATGAAGCTGTTATATTTGGAGCCCATATTATTATCCCCAGACTTTGCAAGCCATTTACTGTCTTCACTGATTCCTCAGAGGTGGACATCAGAACAGTCATGTCAGGAAACAGCTGAGGAAAGCAAACACCCATTTTGTTACTTTAGCCATAAATGCAGCACTGCTGAGAAGACATTCTCTGTGACAGATTGGGAATACCTCATCAGCAAATGGGGTTTCAGTATATTAAACTATTATCTGGACAGAGATTTCTCATTTGTCATAGATCATGCCCCAATGCATAGATGCCATAGGCAGAAGGATTGTAATAGTAAAGTTTCTAGTTGGACCTTGTCCATTCAGCCTTAGGAGTCTAGGGTTCCCCCACATCTTGTTTATAGTCTTCTCAGTGTGGTTGGGTTGTCCTTGGCCTTTGACATTGCACTAATTAGAGTTTAGCATCATAATTTATCAGTGCAGTCTGGATATTACTGATAAAAAATCAACCCAAATTCATATGCAAATTTTGCAACCTATTTTGCTGGTAAGCACTAATTTTCTGGAACAATGCTAAGAGAGTCTTAGAATACCCCAGTTATATTGTTCCTACAGACCACAGTGCATTTGTCAAAACAAATGTGCATGATTTTGTAATAGGTCATCATAACAATACAATGATAATGCTAGCATCCTTTTTGCACTATAGTGTTTGGTTGTCCCGTCTGGTTCTCAGCTGAGGTGCCTTTTCAGCAGAGTCTGCACATCCTTCCTTTATCCATGTGGGTTTTTGTTTGGTGGTCTGGTTTCCTACATCTACATGCTGTAGGTGAGTTTGCATTCCTCTAAACTGCATGTAAGTGTGTGTGTGTGTGTGTGTGTGTGTGTGTGTGTGTGTGTGTGTGTGTGTGTGTGTGTGTGTGTGTGTGTGTGTGTGTGTGTGTGTGTGTGCATGTTGCAAAGATTTTGCACCACATCTGGGATTAGTTTAATTGTCTTGCTCCTACTGAATGCCAAGAAAAGCTCCTATTCCTCCATGACCCAGAAATGAAGTGGGGTAATCAGAAAATGAATGACCAAATGAATGAATATATTCTGTCACTCCAGATTTTACCATAATAAATAAATAGCAGTAATACATAATAATAAAAACTCAGAAATTAACCAGAACTTTGATAGCTTTAATACCTGCCTCAACCAGCAGTATCCTATAAATATACCACAAAATGTAAAATTATAAATAACAGTACTTCATACCACTTCTACTTGTAATAATTTATCCAGAAATTATTTTTATTTTATTTTATTTTACATTTGTTGACCGGGCTAGTCTAGCTGGATACATATCCATTTTCAGTAGAGGCCCGGGGAGAAAAGCTCCACAAAAAAAAACATATAACAACAATACATTATGGTAAATATATATATATTTGTGAATAATAATTAAAATACTTACTTAAAAATTAATACTAATAGCAACAACAATAATAATAATTATTATAATTATAGTATTATCATTATTATTGTTGTTATTATTCGCACTGTCATGGTGACCCAATGAATTTCACAGCCATGTCATCTGTTGCCTTAGATCTAGGTCATCTGAGTTGCTGGCAAGACAAAAGCACTTAAGAAAGATCCTCATGATATTGAACTATTAGTCTAAAGGAATTTGCTTATTGTAGTGTTACTGGGACTCAGTGCCTGATGATATGTATAGGGCAGTAAATCATAAAGTAAGGCAAGTACTACCACGCTGTATATGAAGCAACTTCACTTTATTAAAACAATAAAAGCAGTATCATAAGCGTTTGCCTCTGTGTAACCATGGTTTTGCACTTTGTTTTCTATAGAGACTGCTGTTGTCCATTTCCTTTTTCAATACATTTTTACTATAACCTTGTGCTTGAAAATTATCCTTTAAAGAGTCCAGTTCCTGTATAAAGGAATTTTCTTTTGTGCAAAGTCTGGATATTCTACAGACTTGTCCCTTGACTATGTGTTGGAATACATGCCTAGGGTGCATGCTATCATATCTAAGCATGCTGTTGGTCCAACAAGGCTTCCTATATAGTGAGGTCTCTGCCTCCCCATTTTCAAGGACTCTTTAAAGAATAATTTTCAAACACGAGGTTATAGTAAAAATTTATTGAAAAAGGAAATGGACAACAGCAGTCTCTATAGAAAACAAAGTGCAAAACCATGGTTACACAGAGGTACAAAATGGCCTAATAAGGTAGATGCACAGGTTCAAAAAGCTAATGAAGGTTTGAAAATAAGTTTAACATACAGTAATGATATAGGTGGTATATGTAATATAATTAGAGACAACTGGTGAATTATTTTAACAGATGACAATATAACTAGAGTTGTAGGGACACAACCTAGATTTATTTTTAAAAGAAATACAAATTTGAAAGATATTTTTTGTCAGGAACCTATGCAATTTAAAAATTCAGGCATTAAGAAGAAGGGAACTTATCCATGCCTACATTGTAAAGCCTGTAAGCACATTCTACAAGGGAACTGTTTTATAAACCCCAAGACCAACAAGAATTACCTTTTGAATATGTATGCTCACTGTAACACTCAAAATGTTGTCTATATTGCGAACTGTCAACAGTGTACTGCATATTATGTAGGAAAAACAAATTGCAGACTTAAAGATAGAATTTTTAAGCATCTAACAGATATAAGGTTAAGAAAAGAACACAATGCACTGTACAAGCATATAGAATTGCATAGTGATCATGTATTTGCCTTTATGGTTATACGTGTTGTAAATAGAAGTCAAAGAATGGGTGACTTGTATAATGAAACTGAATACAAAGAGATGCGATGGATTCTTAGACTGGGAGCTAACAAAGCCCCAGGATTAAATGATGTTGTCCCTTTAAAACCAGCTCTAGCAAAAAAGGAGGGTAAACTATTGATTTTCATTGGCTGTGTTGTACTGTACTAGCTACTATGTTTTTACTAGTGTTTTATCATCTGATGAAGGAATTTACCCAAAAGCGCTTATGATACTGCTTTTATTGTTTTAATAAAGTGAAGTTGCTTCATATACAGTGCAGTAGTACTTGTCTTACTTTTGGATTTACTATTTGGATTTTTTTTTGGCAGTTCACTGCAGTGGTGGTGCTGCGGTAGCATTGTCGCCTCACAGTAAGACGTTGTCCTGTTCGATTCTCAGCTAGAGCGTCTTCTGAGTGGAGATATGCATGAATGGGCGTACCTTCGTTGAAGGTTGTGCATCAGAGCTGGCAACTCTGCACATAGAAATCTACTGCCAATCATTAGCGGACTGAAGTTCCGCTTTGGCGACCCCTAACCGGGAAAAGCCGAAAGACACAACAACTTTCAGTGGAAGGAGTCCTTTACTTTTTGTTTTTTACTTTTGTTTTTTACTTTGTTGATATATAGGGTAGTGTCTGCCTTCTAGGTCCCAGTATCTGCTAGTATCTGAGCCATCCACATAACCTGGCCAGGCCCACCCCAAAATAATTAAAAGAAGCCATCCTGCAGGTTCACTATCTGAAAGCTAATAGGGAAGTCTGAGTTCCATCCACACAGTGGATGTCCACCAAAGTTTAGTAGGCATAGGTTCATAGATATTTACTAGGCTAACAACCACAAGGGCTGTTTTAAGCCTACCATGCATCTCAAATCTCTGGCAAGTTCTGATACCATTAATAAGTGTAAGCAGGGGCTTGGAGATGAAACATTTATAGGTTGCTTATGTCCATTAGAGAAATAGATGACAAACCAGGGATGAATTTCCTGTTTCCCATCCAACTGTCCAGGTTGCACTTGAATTGGGTTAGGGAGGAATTCTGCATCACATGGATGGGGAGCCTGTTCCAGAGACAGGGTAGTCTCTGGGATACATGCCTGTCTCTCCATCAGGTCCTATTTATATCACAGGCAAGGTTTAAGTCTTTAGAATGGGTAATTCTGGTGCTGTTTGTTTTGCATGACCTGCCCTTGGTAAAACTAAACTGGGATGGGTCCAGTGTTTGAAGATTTCCTATGTCTTCATTTATCAGGTCCATGATAATTCTTTCCATGCCCTTGCATATGAGACTAGTCAGACTTATGGGTCTGTAGTTCCCTGGGTCTGTTGATGGTCCGTCTTTGTGTAGAAGGATGATAGTTTCAGTCCACCATTCCCTAGGGAAGAAGCCTGTCTGGAGGCTGTGGCTGAATAGAGATTCTAGTGCGCCTGGAAGGTCATCTTTCATGCTATTTAGGAGGTATCCTGGCATGTTATCAGGACCCATTAATGCAGTGTTTTTAGCTCTGGAGAGTGCAGTGAAGACCTGTTCTTTAGCGATAGTTGGGAGAGAAATGGTAGGAAGTATTTCCAGGGAAGGGGGGACTGGGGGTAATATTGAAGCTACATTTAATTTATCGGGCAGGAATTTGCTATATCCTCCAATTTCAGTACAGGAAATTCCATTTACTATTAGTTCTGCACACTGTTGAGTATTCCCTTTAAGGTTGTTTACATAATTGAAAAATGCCTTATGGTCATCCTTAGCCTGGAGTTGCTTGTTGAGACTGTGGAGGGAGTTTTTCTGTCTTTTGGGCACAGCCCTTCCTATTTTTGGTCAGGATTTTCTTTCTTTTGTTGCACAACCTATTTATACTTGGGGTCCACCAAGAGGGCTTGTTTTTGGAGTTTGTACTAGGTTTATTTCAGTTTAGTACTGATGTTTTTATGCAGTTATTTACCTGCTTGTACAAGATTTCTGTAAACACTTCCACATAGGCCATTGTGTTCTCTGAGTTTGAGGGGAATTGGAATTTAGCCATGCCATAGCTTAATATGAGATAGTTAGACTTGGAAAAGTTCTTAAAGGTTCTGGGGTTTGCTGGGAGCTATGCCTTTATATTTATTTCACATGTGACCACTTTGTCATCTGATCTGACCAGCGAGGACATTACACAAGGGGGGAGTTACAACATTCCCTCGTACTTGTGAATACCAAATCCAGGATATTTGCACCCCTAGTAGGTTTGTGTGAATACCAAATCCAGGATATTTGCACCCCTAGTAGATTTGCAGACTAGCTGTTCCAGGTTGTTTGCATTGACAAAATCCAGGTCATATAAGACTGGATCTTTCAAGTCTCAAAAATTAAGACACAGATCACCTCAGAGAAGCTACTAGTTTACTGAGTATAAGAAGATTCATGCTAATCTATTCAAACAGTTGAAGGATTTAAGGCCTTTAATTTTCTCAGTTAGAAATAATTTAGGGTCTTTACTTTTGAGTGATAACACTGAAATGTGTTCATGGCCATCTACTGTTCTACATGGTGACAATTTCTGAGTCAACATTGCCTGTGTTTCAATTCAAGTATCTTGAGAATGCCTCTGTCAATCACAGTGTGTTTAGACATTTGGAGAAAACCAGAGTAGCTGGAAAAAATCCATGCAGGCATAAAGATAACATGGAGAACTCCACACAGACAGTGAATGGAGGGCATGACTGAACCCCAGACCTTGGATCTGTGAGGTAGAGCTCTTATCACAAAACACTGTGCTGCCCACATATCTACTGCTTATTTATTTATTCATTACATATCTTTACTGCTGATTTGCACAGCTTGTCGAACAACATATTCACATTTCTTCATTTTAATATATGGTATCATTTTATTAATTTTAATATATGGTATCATTTTATTAATTTCAATATATGGTATCATTTTATTCATTTTAATATATGGTATCATTTTATTCATTTTAATATATGGTATCATTTTCTTCTTTTCTAAAAGCTTTTCTTTAACAAATTAATAGTTAGCTCCACTTCATACATATTCATGTCCATCATTACCTCGGCTATCGTCTCCTGTTCTCAGTTCCAGCCCGCTTTTCTTATCCACTCATTGCAAGGTTTACAGATTGTCTCAAATGTCTGAAGAAGACCATATTTTCTGTAACTGATCTCCTCCTGAAAGCCATACCCATAATTAAATTACACAGCTCATCTTGCAAAACATTCACCACTGAATTGCAAGCTGCGACTTCTTTAGCTTAGCCTGACACAAACAAATGACAGCAAAAAATCATGCTTCCATATTCCTAAGGAAGAATCACTCCAGATAAACTCCCAGTAAACACACCTGTGAGATGAGAAGAATAATAGCTCACAACATAATATATGTTCTGCAAAATGCCTTACTGTAAACATTTACTGAAGCTCAACAGTCAGACAGTACGCACTCAAGAGATGCATTCTCCACTCCATATCTACATCAAAATGCACTACACCCTGAGCAAAGCAGCAGTGCATCAAATGAAATCACCATTTAGCATTCTCATCCTTCAGTCTGAGGAAATTGTTATCCATCCAATGACCCTCCCACTGCCCCAGTTCCTGCTTAGACAAGACAATCTCTTTTTTATCTTCTCCAGGGTTATGACCCCTCCCACTGATCCAATTCATGCTCAAACAAAACAATCTCTCTTTTATCTTCTTCAGGGTTTAATTACCCAGCAGGCCAGATCCATGACCCCTTGTCTTGTTGTTTGCTGTATTCTGTTCCTTCCTTCACCTCCAGCACTAAAGCCACCAGTCCTTTAATGCCTTCACCTATCTGCACTCAAAAAGCAACTGGTTTCCCCTCTGTACTTTTATTGGACATCTTATGTAGGTACACAGTGGCATAACAATTCTAAAAATACCTCAGAAGGCATTTCTGGGGACACCAAATTTATCTGCCTAAGTGACTAAAGACTGCCAACTTCTTTACTCTAAATTTGTCCACTACAAATGGTGCCTTTGCTTTCCCAGTCCACAAACCATTTATTTGACATTTCAGCCACTGCTCCCCAAAAGTAGAGTTCATCTTCTTAAGAACCAGGAGTACTCAGGCATCCTTCAGTAGCACTGCCATGACCTTGCACTGACTCAGCAGCAGTAACTTTGGTTAATCAAAGTAAGGACACTAAAAAGAGCTAATATCTAGGTGATTCAGCCTGGCAGTTAGCACAGAGGATTAAGGCTCTGAACAATTAGTGAGCTATTTCCTGTAACTAGGAGTGCAGAGTTTGATTCCTTCCACCTTCATGTGTCAGCTATATGACTCAGAGAAAGTCACTTATCCACACAATGCTCCTGGGGCACCCCTGAAAAGGGGAACGTGTGCCCAGTGGGCTTACTCTGTTAACAAATGTTTTAAAAAAATCATCTCTGTACCTTATCGTCTGTTCACATTCACCTTAGATTTACCTGCTTCCTCACTTTTCAGCTGTCCTAAGTCCTGTAGGACTACAAGCATTTCATCACCTAGAAATCATCTTTATTTTCCTATTGGGGTCACTAACCTGTCCCTTCTATTCTTAGATATTTCTAAAGTAAATCTAACAAATAGCAAATCCCTCTGGGGCCCTAGCACAGAAGGTATATTCATAATCATGGGGACATGGCTCACCAAGTGATGGATCAGAATATGATCCGATTATAATTTCTCTGGAATGATGAATGCAAATGCATCCTTTTCTACAAGATGCCCCGGCCTGATGCACCAAACATCTCCAATTATTTAACCATTTTCCTTACTGAAGGAAGCATATGGAGTCCAGCTATTCTGAGAATCTGAGGAGATCCCTTTTGTCTTCAGTATAATATCATCTTGCTCCCCCACAACACACTCCCACAGGACTGGCGTTAACTAGCCTGAGTTAACTTTATTCTTGAGAATCCTCCAAACTCTTAGAAACAGTTGTCCCAGGTAGCATAATATCCACAGTCTTGATCAACATCAGATATCCATTAACAAATAGTGCAACCATCATCTTATCTTTGCTCTCAGATTTCCCCAGATGTTTTTATCAAGTACACTGCAAGTAGCTTAGTTGTTATCACAAATTACAAACAGTATCAGAAAATTAGAACACGTATGCTAAGCCTACATATTTCACATTAAAAAAATCTAAAAAAGTTAAATTTTCATAGATCTTTTTCTAGGATTGGTATGCAAATATAGCCACCAGCCCAGGAAAGCAATCTTTGAACCTGAATGCTTCAAGCACCTTCATCAACCTGATCATTCTAAATGATAATCTGTGATGCAGATAGATGAAGGCCTGACTATGACTCAGATGATCCGGAATCAATTAATAAGCTAGATGCTGGAGAATCCAAGAACAGAGTGTTGGAGTGAGCAGCTAATGCTGTCTTGCCCATCTTTAGAGACAAGAAGCAGCCTGGTAAATTGCAATGCTGGCACATACTGAAGAGCAACTGAGAGATGCAAGAATGCAGAATATGAGCCAGGGGCTTATGCTTACACCTGAAAATCTGCTTCTGTGTGGTAGCTTTCTTGGGAAATGTGCAGGAACACGCACACTCAAACAGGAAGGCATAACAGGTCCTTGCATATGCAAGTATGCACATCAGGTGCTGTGGAAAAGATTAAGGCCAAAAGCAGAAAAGAAATCATGGCTGCTTGGATGATGGCTGTGCTACAACCAGTTCTCACAGTGGTATCGGGAAATGTCTAGGCATGGTCACATCAGTGGATAGATAGGTGGCATGCAGGGGAGGAAGAAAAAATCATTAAAAATATGAAATCACCCCAGGGTGTCAAAAGTTTTTGTACTGTCAAAGAGTACCATGCTAGCTGTAAGGCACCTCCACCGTAAAGCTTGCATCATGTTCAAGACAAAATAGACCATGTTCTTTTCAAATACCTAGCCTTCTTCCCTGTGTCAGAAGTATTATAGTATTACTGAGAGAAGACAACACTCAGACTGCCTGGATATACATTTGCAACATTCTGTGGTCTGAACTGAGTAAAACTATTAGCTTTCAACTCCTGAGGTCAAAATGGAACATTTGGCATTTGAAAATACATTGAAGATGTGAATTACAGGACCGCATGATGACACCTTCATCAATGTTTAATTTCAGAGTTCACAACACATACGGAATACCAGAGCAGGTGCTGTACATTCAGGAATTCTGACAGAGGCTAAAGGTGACATGTATTTAAAAGTCACATACTGTAACTAGGTGGTATTCTAGGGCAGATGGGAAAATTGGACTAGGTTCCTCAATGGTCTCATGGAACACATGCCTAGTAACTACCTCTGAACACTGTAGTGGCAATTTAATTTCCTTAATATCTCTTAGATCATTAATCCAAAAAAGGAATGCTAGAGAGCCGAAGAAAGCACCAATATGCAGTTCACCTTATTTTATTACGAACAGTAAATGAACAATTATTATTATTAGCATACTCCTTAATATCTCTATTCAACTTTCCCATTTTACGCTGTATTATGTCTTCACATTTTGTGTCAATATCATGCCTTATTTTAAAATACTTCTCCCTTTCTTCTGCAATACTAAAAATGAGGTCCTTTTTGATGCACAAATCAAGCTCATTTATCTCCCTTTCAAGTACTTTTTGTTTCCTCTCATTCTCTTCTATAATAAGTTGGACTATCTCTAGTCCACATTTATTAAAAACTTTAAGTAAACTTTCATGAAATAAGGACCCTATTTGAACATTATTTGGGTATTTATATACCCTAAGTCTCTTAGGGACTATCTCTTTTAACAGACATTCGTTAAGATATGTAGTCAAATTGGACAAATTACATAAATTAATGTTTCAATATAGAACGTTAAGAATTGAGAATGCATATCTTAACGAATGTCTGTTAAAAGAGATAGTCCCTAAGAGACTTAGGGTATATAAATACCCAAATAATGTTCAAATAGGGTCCTTATTTCATGAAAGTTTACTTAAAGTTTTTAATAAATGTGGACTAGAGATAGTCCAACTTATTATAGAAGAGAATGAGAGGAAACAAAAAGTACTTGAAAGGGAGATAAATGAGCTTGATTTGTGCATCAAAAAGGACCTCATTTTTAGTATTACAGAAGAAAGGGAGAAGTATTTTAAAATAAGACATGATATTGACACAAAATGTGAAGACATAATACAGCGTAAAATGGGAAAGTTGAACAGAGATATTAAGGAGTATGCTAATAATAATAATTGTTCATTTACTGTTCGTAATAAAATAAGGTGAACTGCATATTGGTGCTTTCTTCGGCTCTCTAGCATTCCTTTCTTGGATTATTGGTTTGTTTTTGGATTGCTACACAGAGTTATTTCATTGAGTTATTGAGTGTATTGGAGCCGAGATTGCATTCATTTGCAAGTGACTATGAATTCGGAAGGGCAGGAGGAGTTGGGCCAAGCTAGAAAGCTGATTGGGCAGCTAACAGAGTTGGTCGATTTGCTTACGCCCCTTTGCCACAGTTTACTTCCTGCAAAAGCGACAGTGAACTCAGATGGTGGATTTCATGAAGGGCGCTATGGACAAGTTACTAAAAGGAAAAGGGAGCTTATTGGCGTAGAGGATGACGTCGGCGACCCTGGAGAGGCAGATCAAACCAATTTCAACCCCATGAGAACACCGAGAGTTCTGGACTTTGAGGCAGGAATACCAGATATTGGAAATGATTCTTTTGTGGACAAAGGGGCCCGCCCTAAAACACGCATAGGAACTAAAGGTACTGTTTTGTCGAATTCCAAAACCACTAATGAGTGGTTGAGAAAGGAATATTTGTTTAAAATGGACAGTAACAATGGGAATAATGACTGCATAGATGGTACTTCTTATGTAGTCAAATTGGACAAATTACATAAATTAATGTTTCAATATAGAACGTTAAGAATTGAGAATGCATATCTTAACGAATGTCTGTTAAAAGAGATAGTCCCTAAGGGACTTAGGGTATATAAATACCCAAATAATGTTCAAATAGGGTCCTTATTTCATGAAAGTTTACTTAAAGTTTTTAATAAATGTGGACTAGAGATAGTCCAACTTATTATAGAAGAGAATGATAGGAAACAAAAAGTACTTGAAAGGGAGATAAATGAGCTTGATTTGTGCATCAAAAAGGACCTCATTTTTAGTATTGCAGAAGAAAGGGAGAAGTATTTTAAAATAAGACATGATATTGACACAAAATGTGAAGACATAATACAGCGTAAAATGGGAAAGTTGAATAGAGATATTAAGGAGTATGCTAATAATAATAATTGTTCGTTTACTGTTCGTAATAAAATAAGGTGAACTGCATATTGGTGCTTTCTTTGGCTCTCTAGCATTCCTTTCTTGGATTATTGGTTTGTTTTTGGATTGCTACACAGAGTTATTTCATTGAGTTATTGAGTGTATTGGAGCCGAGATTGCATTCATTTGCAAGTGACTATGAATTCGGAAGGGCAGGAGGAGTTGGGCCAAGCTAGAAAGCTGATTGGGCAGCTAACAGAGTTGGTCGATTTGCTTACGCCCCTTTGCCACAGTTTACTTCTTGCAAAAGCGACAGTGAACTCAGATGGTGGATTTCATGAAGGGCGCTATGGACAAGTTACTAAAAGGAAAAGGGAGCTTATTGGCATAGAGGATGACGTCGGCGACCCTGGAGAGGCAGATCAAACCAATTTCAACCCCATGAGAACACCGAGAGTTCTGGACTTTGAGGCAGGAATACCAGATATTGGAAATGATTTTTTTGTGGACAAAGGGGCCCGCCCTAAAACACGCATAGGAACTAAAGGTACTGTTTTGTCGAATTCCAAAACCACTAATGAGTGGTTGAGAAAGGAATATTTGTTTAAAATGGACAGTAACAATGGGAATAATGACTGCATAGATGGTACTTCTTATGTAGTCAAATTGGACAAATTACATAAATTAATGTTTCAATATAGAACGTTAAGAATTGAGAATGCATATCTTAACGAATGTCTGTTAAAAGAGATAGTCCCTAAGGGACTTAGGGTATATAAATACCCAAATAATGTTCAAATAGGGTCCTTATTTCATGAAAGTTTACTTAAAGTTTTTAATAAATGTGGACTAGAGATAGTCCAACTTATTATAGAAGAGAATGATAGGAAACAAAAAGTACTTGAAAGGGAGATAAATGAGCTTGATTTGTGCATCAAAAAGGACCTCATTTTTAGTATTGCAGAAGAAAGGGAGAAGTATTTTAAAATAAGACATGATATTGACACAAAATGTGAAGACATAATACAGCGTAAAATGGGAAAGTTGAATAGAGATATTAAGGAGTATGCTAATAATAATAATTGTTCGTTTACTGTTCGTAATAAAATAAGGTGAACTGCATATTGGTGCTTTCTTCAGCTCTCTAGCATTCCTTTCTTGGATTATTGGTTTGTTTTTGGATTGCTACACAGAGTTATTTCGTTGAGTTATTGAGTGTATTGGAGCCGAGATTGCATTCATTTGCAAGTGACTATGAATTTGGAAGGGCAGGAGGAGTTGGGCCAAGCTAGAAAGCTGATTGGGCAGCTAACAGAGTTGGTCGATTTGCTTATGCCCCTTTGCCACAGTTTACTTCCTGCAAAAGTGACAGTGAACTCGGATGGTGGATTTCATGAAGGGCGTGGACAAGTTACTAAAAGGAAAAGGGAGCTTATTGGCATAGAGGATGACGTCGGCGACCCTGGAGAGGCAGATCAAACCAATTTCAACCCCATGAGAACACAGAGAGTTCTGGACTTTGAGGCAGGAATACCAGATATTGGAAATGATTCTTTTGTGGTCAAAGGGGCCCGATTCTTTTGAGGACAAAGGGGCCCGCCCTAAAACATGCATAGGAACTAAAGGTACTGTTTTGTCGAATTCCAAAACCACTAATGAGTGGTTGAGAAAGGAATATTTGTTTAAAATGGGCAGTAACAATGGGAATAATGACTGCATAGATGGTACTTCTTATGTAGTCAAATTGGACAAATTACATAAATTAATGTTTCAATATAGAACGTTAAGAATTGAGAATGCATATCTTAACGAATGTCTGTTAAAAGAGATAGTCCCTAAGGGACTTAGGGTATATAAATACCCAAATAATGTTCAAATAGGGTCCTTATTTCATGAAAGTTTACTTAAAGTTTTTAATAAATGTGGACTAGAGATAGTCCAACTTATTATAGAAGAGAATGAGAGGAAACAAAAAGTACTTGAAAGGGAGATAAATGAGCTTGATTTGTGCATCAAAAAGGCCCTCATTTTTAGTATTGCAGAAGAAAGGGAGAAGTATTTTAAAATAAGACATGATATTGACACAAAATGTGAAGACATAATACAGCGTAAAATGGGAAAGTTGAATAGAGATATTAAGGAGTATGCTAATAATAATAATTGTTCGTTTACTGTTCGTAATAAAATAAGGTGAACTGCATATTGGTGCTTTCTTCGGCTCTCTAGCATTCCTTTCTTGGATTATTGGTATGCTTTTGGATTGCTACACAGAGTTATTTCATTGAGTTATTGAGTGTATTGGAGCCGAGATTGCATTCATTTGCAAGTGACTATGAATTCGGAAGGGCAGGAGGAGTTGGGCCAAGCTAGAAAGCTGATTGGGCAGCTAACAGAGTTGGTCGATTTGCTTACGCCCCTTTGCCACAGTTTACTTCCTGCAAAAGTGACAGTGAACTCGGATGGTGGATTTCATGAAGGGCGTGGACAAGTTACTAAAAGGAAAAGGGAGCTTATTGGCATAGAGGATGACGTCGGCGACCCTGGAGAGGCAGATCAAACCAATTTCAACCCCATGAGAACACAGAGAGTTCTGGACTTTGAGGCAGGAATACCAGATATTGGAAATGATTCTTTTGTGGACAAAGGGGCCCGATTCTTTTGTGGACAAAGGGGCCCGCACTAAAACACGCATAGGAACTAAAGGTACTGTTTTGTCGAATTCCAAAACCACTAATGAGTGGTTGAGAAAGGAATATTTGTTTAAAATGGACAGTAACAATGGGAATAATGACTGCATAGATGGTACTTCTTATGTAGTCAAATTGGACAAATTACATAAATTAATGTTTCAATATAGAACGTTAAGAATTGAGAATGCATATCTTAACGAATGTCTGTTAAAAGAGATAGTCCCTAAGGGACTTAGGGTATATAAATACCCAAATAATGTTCAAATAGGGTCCTTATTTCATGAAAGTTTACTTAAAGTTTTTAATAAATGTGGACAAGAGATAGTCCAACTTATTATAGAAGAGAATGAGAGGAAACAAAAAGTACTTGAAAGGGAGATAAATGAGCTTGATTTGTGCATCAAAAAGGACCTCATTTTTAGTATTGCAGAAGAAAGGGAGAAGTATTTTAAAATAAGACATGATATTGACACAAAATGTGAAGACATAATACAGCGTAAAATGGGAAAGTTGAATAGAGATATTAAGGAGTATGCTAATAATAATAATTGTTCGTTTACTGTTCGTAATAAAATAAGGTGAACTGCATATTGGTGCTTTCTTCAGCTCTCTAGCATTCCTTTCTTGGATTATTGGTTTGTTTTTGGATTGCTACACAGAGTTATTTCGTTGAGTTATTGAGTGTATTGGAGCCGAGATTGCATTCATTTGCAAGTGACTATGAATTCGGAAGGGCAGGAGGAGTTGGGCCAAGCTAGAAAGCTGATTGGGCAGCTAACAGAGTTGGTCGATTTGCTTATGCCCCTTTGCCACAGTTTACTTCCTGCAAAAGCGACAGTGAACTCGGATGGTGGATTTCATGAAGGGCGCTATGGACAAGTTACTAAAAGGAAAAGGGAGCTTATTGGCATAGAGGATGACGTCGGCGACCCTGGAGAGGCAGATCAAACCAATTTCAACCCCATGAGAATGCCGAGAGTTCTGGACTTTGAGGCAGGAATACCAGATATTGGAAATGATTCTTTTGTGGACAAAGGGGCCCGCCCTAAAACACGCATAGGAACTAAAGGTACTGTTTTGTCGAATTCCAAAACCACTAATGAGTGGTTGAGAAAGGAATATTTGTTTAAAATGGACAGTAACAATGGGAATAATGACTGCATAGATGGTACTTCTTATGTAGTCAAATTGGACAAATTACATAAATTAATGTTTCAATATAGAACGTTAAGTATTGAGAATGCATATCTTAACAAATGTCTGTTAAAAGAGATAGTCCCTAAGGGACTTAGGGTATATAAATACCCAAATAATGTTCAAATAGGGTCCTTATTTCATGAAAGTTTACTTAAAGTTTTTAATAAATGTGGACTAGAGATAGTCCAACTTATTATAGAAGAGAATGAGAGGAAACAAAAAGTACTTGAAAGGGAGATAAATGAGCTTGATTTGTGCATCAAAAAGGCCCTCATTTTTAGTATTGCAGAAGAAAGGGAGAAGTATTTTAAAATAAGACATGATATTGACACAAAATGTGAAGACATAATACAGCGTAAAATGGGAAAGTTGAATAGAGATATTAAGGAGTATGCTAATAATAATAATTGTTCGTTTACTGTTCGTAATAAAATAAGGTGAACTGCATATTGGTGCTTTCTTCGGCTCTCTAGCATTCCTTTCTTGGATTATTGGTTTGTTTTTGGATTGCTACACAGAGTTATTTCATTGAGTTATTGAGTGTATTGGAGCCGAGATTGCATTCATTTGCAAGTGACTATGAATTCGGAAGGGCAGGAGGAGTTGGGCCAAGCTAGAAAGCTGATTGGGCAGCTAACAGAGTTGGTCGATTTGCTTACGCCCCTTTGCCACAGTTTACTTCCTGCAAAAGCGACAGTGAACTCGGATGGTGGATTTCATGAAGGGCGCTATGGACAAGTTACTAAAAGGAAAAGGGAGCTTATTGGCATAGAGGATGACGTCGGCGACCCTGGAGAGGCAGATCAAACCAATTTCAACCCCATGAGAACACAGAGAGTTCTGGACTTTGAGGCAGGAATACCAGATATTGGAAATGATTCTTTTGTGGACAAAGGGGCCCGCCCTAAAACACGCATAGGAACTAAAGGTACTGTTTTGTCGAATTCCAAAACCACTAATGAGTGGTTGAGAAAGGAATATTTGTTTAAAATGGACAGTAACAATGGGAATAATGACTGCATAGATGGTACTTCTTATGTAGTCAAATTGGACAAATTACATAAATTAATGTTTCAATATAGAACGTTAAGAATTGAGAATGCATATCTTAACGAATGTCTGTTAAAAGAGATAGTCCCTAAGGGACTTAGGGTATATAAATACCCAAATAATGTTCAAATAGGGTCCTTATTTCATGAAAGTTTACTTAAAGTTTTTAATAAATGTGGACTAGAGATAGTCCAACTTATTATAGAAGAGAATGATAGGAAACAAAAAGTACTTGAAAGTGAGATAAATGAGCTTGATTTGTGCATCAAAAAGGACCTCATTTTTAGTATTGCAGAAGAAAGGGAGAAGTATTTTAAAATAAGACATGATATTGACACAAAATGTGAAGACATAATACAGCGTAAAATGGGAAAGTTGAATAGAGATATTAAGGAGTATGCTAATAATAATAATTGTTCGTTTACTGTTCGTAATAAAATAAGGTGAACTGCATATTGGTGCTTTCTTCGGCTCTCTAGCATTCCTTTCTTTGATTATTGGTTTGTTTTTGGATTGCTACACAGAGTTATTTCGTCGATCTCTTAGATCATCCTACACAGATCTTTCCACATGGGTAGTGCCATTGTGATAGCTCTTTTTAAAGTGCTCTGGTATGTGATGCAGCACTTCCAGCAAGACATTTTTTATTGGACATTTTTGTTGTGCTCTCCTCCCTCAAGATTATACAGACCCTAGCAGCCGTTGTAGAATGAGTGCAAGTTCTCCCTCCCCCTCCCCCTCTCCCTTCATGGTTCTTGCAGACACTTTTTAAAGCTTACTTTTACCACAGCTGTGAACCTTTCATTGATTTCTAACCACATCTCCACCATTTCTCTACCGTGGGAAGGAAGTTGAGATCAGTTTCTCTCTGCACTCACTTTTTAACTCTTTTTCAAGGGGTTCCACCTTTTCTATCTGCTCTTTTTTCAAACAATTGAAGTGCCTCTCCTGTTATTTTACAATTAATACCCAACAATGCAGCCTTCCCACTAATTATTTTTCTCTTCATCTGGTTATTTAATCTTTCAAGAGCTTGTTTTACCTTGCTGTTAACACCTGGCCTCCCTATCAACTAAACAGACATGCACCATGTATGTGAGTGACTTCCTACTCATATCTGTGCTCCATTCTCTAAGTGCATGTGGTTAGATAATTTGGCCTATAACTCCACCTCTATGATTCTAGTTGACATTTCAGTCATAACCAGTTTCATTTCCAATCAAGTCACTTGCCTACCCTTCCCCAAATAAAAGTAATGCCTATTGTTTGGATGCCTCACTCTTCAGACAATATGTAGCCTCCACTGTTCCAGACATACTGACAGTACTTTGCTTGCCCTCCCATATGGTTCCCTACTACATTTCACTTGTAGTGTTGATTAAGTAGCTGAAGCATAAGGTTGAACTCCCCTGCCCAAATGGTATTTTTCACCGTACTGATTTACTGAAGCTTTCTGCTTAGATTTTATATACTTACAGTCAGGATTCTACCAATCAGGTCTTTCAGTCACCATCTTAACAATGTGTTTTCACTTCTCTTCATTATTCCTATCTCTCCTCTTATATCTTAGTTTGCACAAGAATTGAAATAACACTTTTTTGTTCCTGAATTGCAGTTATACATCTCTATACTCATCAGTCCATGACAACTTAGTCACATTTGGTCCTTTAACTTTGTCTTTTGGGGAAGCATTGTATTAGGATAATTTCTGTTAAACTAAATAATAACAACTTTTCTCACTTGCAAGTTTGTGCTCTGAGCATTCAATAAGACTATTTTCCTCCCCTCATTATTCCATCTAACACGTTAAACGCAGATGAACAGCCAAAACTCTCTCTTCACCTTCAATAAATTCTCCAACTTTAACAGATATTTGCTTGCATCCAGTTTTCCCTCCTTGTATCTTTCTTATCTCTACAAACCTGACCATTTATTAACTTTCATGATCTTAAGCTTCTGGATCCCTATTTATGTCCTGCGAATTGTTTTGAGTAATGTCCATGGCCTCCTTCTGGCAGTCTGCGGTGGAACTTATTTTCTATACAAGAGTACAAGAGGCAGGCCACCCACTGATACACTGCTCCTCTTCTGAGGTGGCCATCTAATCATCTATCTGTCCGCCCACTGACAAATATATTGCTCTCTTCTAAGGGGTCACCTAATTAGCTATCAGTCTATAGTGCTAAGAAGAGATCTACATACAAGGTTCAGTATAGCTGCATGGCTTTTCACAATTATTTGAATATAGGGAAGTCAGTAAAAACAGCAAACCATAAGCACTAAATTAATTATTTCACATGCAGTATATAGTGGTAATAAAAGCACAGTGCTGGCACCTATGGAGATGGTAGGCAATAACCTTAATGAACTCTTTTATCATCTATGGATAGTTGTTGAAAGTAATATTCTGCAGTCTTTCTCTACGTGAATATACTTTCACTTATGTAGGGATTTAGGCTCAGCTCTCAGCAGGCATTACTTGATTGTTTATGTTGCTGCTTTTACAGAGTTAACAGCAATGTCATTATAGATAATCTCTTATAGCTCATTATAATGCAATTACATGACAGCACATAGTTCTGGAGAGTGTGTAGCCCTACTGTGACAAGGGCCGCACTATACAGTGCTCAGGAGATTTAGAATGGCTACTCTACATATGTGGCTTGAATGGATGCCTTCCTGATATGGATGACCAAGTACTTAGTTTTGCAAGAAGAACCTGATTATAGGAACTGTGGAATCTAGGAAAACATCCCTGATGATGCTGGTATGACTCAGGTATATTACTGGAAGAAGATAACAGAGGGAAAGCAGCAGTTTCACTTCAGATATGACTCTATAATTTGTACATGAAGACTCACAGCTTGCAGTGCTGTAAATGGCACTGACAGTGGTTATTGATAGCAGTAGGAATCTTGCTTTTATGCTGTTTATGGTGGCATATTCAAAATATATGTTAATAAACTGTTAGGTGAGGTGCCTATCTTACTTTTTCTCCTAGATAGTAGAACAAGTCAAATAACATGTCATAAAGCAAGCTTTTTTGTGCCTCATTTAACACGTATGCAATGCATAGAGGCAATATATTTTTGCTGGTGGATGTGTCTATATATGCATGTAGGGAGAAGAGCTGCACACAGATGTGACATGGCTCAGGGAATGTCTCATTTATACATAGATGTTGGACTTTATTAGGTGTTGTATTTTTTTTTTCCATCTGTGAGGAATAGCACAGTGCCTGACATCCAATAAAGAAATCTTCCCTTCCTCAATGGAAGGTCATTGTCTCAGATTACGGAGATTCCTTATGCAGCTTAGCCAGCATCTAGACAAATGCTTTGTGGAATGGCCCTGCCCTACATGACATCATCCAGAATGCCCCATAGGGTGGCCTGGACTAAATTGCAGGGTGTATCCTCTGTTTTATATCCCTGCAGTATCAGTCTATGAATAGCATCTGCTGTAACATGTGCTGATGGTTCTGGTGAGTGAAAATGACTGGTGATTTGAACCTTACAATTTATTCCCCTTCATCTTCTATCAGAAGGAGAACACATCCTGTGCACCTGGTCTTTTACACTCAACATTAATAGGTTTTCATGGTGATAGTCTTTTCCTAGTAGTAGATGCAGCCATCAATAAACAGCCTGTTTCTTCCCTCATGTGGCTGCAAGCAACTGCTACCCACTGGCACTATGAATCTAGACTATGAATTCCCACTTCAGGATCAAGCTCTTCCAGTCATGCACTGTGTGTGGGATGTGGTTTGTTTCCATCTTGTTTGCTTTTTTTTTGTGTGTTCGTCTGTTTCTAGCATGGCCCCCTCTGCCTCCAATACTGCTGTGGTTTGCTGCCTTAGGATGTCGTAGCAAGGTATGTCACACAGTTGTGCCTTGTAATATTACTTGTCCTTGCAGTACTTACCTTTCAGTTATTACACTTCACAAAGACGAGCTTTGTCTACACGTGTGCCACAATTTTGATAAGTAGCTGAAAACAGGATATAGTTAAAAATGTCTCTTCTCATTCATCATTTTTAATCAGATAAATTAGTCATAAGCATAGCCCCGTACTATGCAATGCTGCTTGCAGCAAGTCATACATCTTCTAAAACTAGTGCATGACTTTATCAGGTCAAACAAAGACTTCACATTAGTTCATCCAACCTGGAATCTAGAATGGATGTCTGCCTCAAGGTTACCAAACTTTGTTACTCTTGCTGAAATATAAAAAATACACAGCCTGTGCTTTAAGACCTGTTTCCAATTGTCATGTCCTTTCACTTTGCTCTCTTTGTCACTAAAGCCACTGCTTTTTCAACCCTCCATACCTTTAGCAGCTTATTTACCAAGTATGTAGATATGACACCCCGCCTCCCAAGGCGTAGTCACTTTGTGTGTTGGCCAGTTGTGCAATAGTAAACAACTGGCTGAAGCACCAGTTGTTCCAGTGAGGTTGCTATGGTGATGGTAGAAGAGGGGATTCCACTTACCTCAAGGTGTTGTGACCTTAGAGATTCAGCTGCATGTGGGCAAAGACTTTCACCCTGCAAAAATTATCTTTAAATTAATGTTCACGTTATGAAAAGGTTTTTGATGAAATGGGATTCAGATATTCATTTTCTCAAGGCTGATCTACACGCGCGCACACACCACTCATTTTGGAATGCCAGTTATTTTTAGAAAGTTCCTACAGGTACTATTTTGCAAGACATCTGTATTTGACACCAATACAATATTCTTACCATGGTTAATTCTAGTGTCCTAATGCACTTCTTATGGATAAAACTGCTTCTTCAGACCTGTATTTACTAACACACTATAGAAGAACTTGATTGTCGGATAAAATAATGCCAGTGAGTAAGAGTCATTCTTTGTTGAAATCTGTTATGGCTGTCTTTGGTATTAAATTCACTTTCAACCAAACACAACACCATCCCCCACTCTGGAATTATAGATAAGCTCACTAAACTAGGTATAAATCCCTATGTCACAAGATGGGTTGCCAACTGGCTCATGGACAGAACCCACACTGTGAAAGTAGCGGATTCCAAATCCGACTTCAGACCAGTGACAAGTGGAGTACCACAGGGTTCAGTCCTGGGTCCTCTCCTGTTTGGTATCTACTTCTCTGAAGTGCAGGCTAACACAGAATGTCTTTGGCTAACAAAGTTTGCAGATGACTGCAAATTAGGAGCCATAATCGAAACTCCTAACGATGTGGACAAACTACAAAAGGGCCTCACTGAGACAGATACCTGGTGTCAAAGCCATGGCCTGAAGCTCAATGCCAAAAAGTGTATTGTCATCCCCTTTGGTAAAAACTCTGTACCCATGAACTACCACATAGCTGGTAGTCTACTTAATGCTGAAAATGTGATAAGAGACCTTAGGACACAGGTGAACAGTAGTCTCTCCTTTGATAATCACATTGCCACAGTGGTCAGGAAATCCTTCTATGTGGCTCATCTCATCATAAAAGGATTCTCATCCAGAAAAAAAGAGGTCATTGTTCCCCTCTACTCATCACTCATTAGACCCATTATAGAGTACAACGCCCCTTTTGGTATGTACCTCACAAGACATCTACAACAACTGGAAAGACCACAGAAATACCTCACAAAGAGGATTACTGGCCTCAAACAGATGACCTACGCAGACCGTCTCAAAAAACTACAGCTTTACTCCATTGCATATCGCCTACTCAGGGGCGATCGCTGCCTAACATACAAAGCTATGTCAAACCCAGAGCTGTTGGACATGCTCCACTTAAAGAAATCCCAATCCTTCCGAACTACATGCTCTAGGGACCTAAACCTTGTCACCACAATAAACAGAACATGCTGGAGGGATAGATTCCTGTCCCAGAAACTTCCCATACTCTGGAACAAACTACCTATCTATGTCAAACAGAGCTCCTCATTAGCAGTCTTCAAGAAAAATCTTGATGATTGGATGGGAAATGGGAAATTCACCTCAGGGATCACTTCTGTGGCTCTGCTCGACAGAGGCACAGGAAAATAATTTTCTTGGGTGGCGAAAGCCAGGGTACATTTTTTGGCTAGGCTTATATAGGCCCGAAGGCCAATAGCCTAGTACCTACCTATGAACCTATGAAACCTGTCCCAGTGTGTTACCTGTGCTCACACCTATAGAAGACTACACAAACACACACATGCAAGCAAGCACACACATGTATATACTGTGACAGAGCACCTGCATAGACAGACACACAGAGACACAAACACACGCATTGACCCATCAACAAACAACCCCACCTCCCACAGCTGATCATACTCACAGACAGACTCACCCATTTATCCACACATGCAGACATTCGTACACATACACACACACTCACATGCATGCATGTGAATGTGTGCACTAGACTAAGTCACCTACACAGACACACAAAGGCACATATCAGCCAATCAACAAATAAGCCCCCCATGTCGATCACAGTCTCACACACACACACACACACACACACACACACACACACACACACACACACACACACACACACACACACACATTCATCCAGCTCTTACAGAAATGCACACACACACACACACATAGTCACTCACCCCCACCCCCACATCTTTGTTGAAATTATCTGCACTGGTTCCTTAGGAGTGAATGGGTAACCACCATCTTTTGATAGTGTTCACTTTTTCCTCCAATAATGGATGTTTATGCAGCTGAAAGATTAGGTTGGTTGGCAGAGTAAATCAGCCACCACTGGCATTTGTAGAGCAGAACACATGGCTAATTAGCATTAACCATTCCCCTGGATTCTGGCATTAACATGCAGCTCTGACATTGGGACCCAGCCTTTACGCTGAGGCTGCTATTAGTGGGAAAGCTCAGTAGTAGTGTATTTCAAGAACCAGAAAGGCTTACTGTGAGTGGGAAAACAGTTGCATTTGGGGTTTCTGGTCATTGTAATCCTTTCAGAATCCTAAGCAAGTGATTTCTTCCCTTTTACATCTTTTCTTTTCCTGTGCTTAAAATT
Source organism: Protopterus annectens (assembly GCF_019279795.1). NCBI lineage: Eukaryota > Metazoa > Chordata > Ceratodontiformes > Protopteridae > Protopterus > Protopterus annectens. Next base: position 112,576,530 of record NC_056726.1, on the reverse strand, counting down.
CTGACTGACTCTGGCTAAGTGGCTATTTCATAGTCATCTGGTTCCTTTTTCTTCCTTAGTTTTTAAGTGGTCTTACTTTGTTCGTTATCTTCACCTTCCCTACATATGCAGAGCTACAAAGTGAGCCCTACAGAGAAGCAGCTCGCATGACCCTAATGTTAAGCAAAGTCTTACATTATATACATGCGTACATATATTTAAAGTTTTTACATCTACTGAAATTGATAGCAGCTAAGAATGATAACCTGTTATGTCATGCTTTAATCTTGTAAGTTGTTGTTGTTGTTGTGTCTTTTGGCTTTTCCCGGTTAGGGGGTCGCCACAGCAGAACTCTGATCCTCTAATGATTGGCAGTAGATTTTTACGTACCGAGTTGCCGGCTCTGACGTGCAACCTTCAACGAAGGTACGCCCATTCACGCATGTCGCCACACAGAAGACGCTCTAGCTGAGAATCGAACAGGACAACGTCTTATTGTGAGGCGACAACGCTACCACAGCACCGCCACTGCAGTTACGCTTTAATCTTGTAAGTAATTATACTTATATACATCCACATACTTCTATGCATTACTGTACATAATCCACCTCACTTTAATTAATATCTTTGTTATCTTGTCTCTGCCAGGTATGCCTCTTTATACGTATTTCTCTACAAAATATCTGCCTGAAGGTTGCCATTTGAATTGTCAACATATTTCTTATATTGTGTCTACCTTTGGGCAAAGGTCATGGTTGAAAAGAGTCAGTGGACCAGTTCAGTCACTTGGTTAACAAACTGAAATATATATATGCACAACAGATGTTCTGATGCTACCTGCTTCTTATAGGTTAGTACTAGGCTAACTGCCCTTGCGAGCCATTTTAAGCCTAGCCAATTATCCCTTGCGAGACTCAAACCCTGCATCTTGTTTTTGTAAGGCAAACACCTTAACCATTAGGTCTCCCTCCCAACCCCAAATAGACATCTTCAATCTGTCAAGCTCTTGACAGTGATGAGAATCAAACCCTGCACCTAGTGTTTGAAAGGCATACACCTTAACCACTGTACCATTGGCCTTTCTTCTTCTTCAAAAAATATAATCCTAACCCTGTGGTGTTGTTTTCCAACCCCTTTTTAGCTCCTCCTCTAATACATGAGACCCACTAAAACTGTAATCCATTCAAATAGCTCAAGCCACCAGTAAATTCAAGATTTTTCCTGACTTTCTTCACGAGTTCATATTTTTTTATAGTCCAAGTACTGAGCTAGAATGAAAGAGATTCACACTGATACTACAGGTTAATGTTCAGCACTAAAATTCTCCATCAGGAGGACATTTGAGAAGCAGCCAAATTCAACCTTGCTGATAACCAGGTCACTATCCTCTGCAGCCCTGGTACTTACCACACAAAGTGAGGAGTTCTGAGCTGCATAGCTCAATGGTGCTAATGATTTAACAAGCAAAACCTTCAGCTTCATCACTTAATCAGTTTTATTTTTCATTTTATTAGATTATGTATACAGAACACAAACTTGCCTTTTACAATTAACATACTTATTTTCCTTTAAAGCATGCCACACGCATCACTTTCTGTCACTTCATCTCCCAGCCCCCTGCTGGTAAATGTTCCATCTCCCAAGCTCCTGCTTACACTTATCAAAGGTACCAGAACTTGTCAGAGATTTGGGATGCATGGCTAGGTTTAACCAGGCCCTTCTGGTCATTAGCCTAATAAACACCTATGAACATATAAGTAAGGATTTGTGCATTATTAGCTAAATCTGAGCACTTTAGCATATGCTGTAATTCATTTTGTTGTGAAGCTATTAGTTTACTGCACAAGGCTAAAGGCAGTGAGTCTAAGTAGGAACTACCTGAGACATGGGTTTGCTTCCCACATTACTGTGTGTCTATGAGCAAGTATATGATGAGGTCAAATTTCCTGGGTCACCACAGAAAAGCAGTTACTTGTGCCTGGTGGAACTTATCAAGTTAACAAACACAAAATAACCAAACATACTGTGATTGATATTTACCTTTACTCTGACAAAGCTTCCATATTCAGTGAATCAACCCAACTTTTATCTTTGTAAACGTAACTGCAAACATTGCAAGTATTTTTGGAGTCTTTGTGGTCATACGTCTCAACCTCTTAGCACAAGATTTTGGACAAAACTAATGAGGGGCAAAGACCCAAAATCGGGGGCATATTTTAAATATTGCTTTAATCAATTTGAACATTGTTAGAATAACAGGTCTTGCATTAGTGTGCATTTTCTGAAGGGTATTAAGTCTGAAAATTAAATATGTCATTATTTAGTTACTTTAGTCCTCAGTGTTTTGCCAGAAAGTCACAAATACAGCATACCAAAATATCTAAACATAAGGCAAAAAATCTGTACATTCTACAAAATTTTAGACTGTTAAGAGGTATGCTTATGATCAGCTAAATATATTTAAATTGGTCTTAGGTTTTGGCAAGTAATTTGTTTCAGATCCAAAATGATCAGTCAAGCATGAATTTGGTGAATGCACCTTTGAGCTCAAAAATATATCTGAAAGTGCCAGCGCAGTCAGTGAATTGCATAGACTAAGATTTTTTTATTTGTTAAAATTTGGTAAAAGCTCCCACACCCTCATTCAGGAAACTGTAACTTATCATCAGCTATAGAACTGTTGTGCATTGGAAAGAAGGAGAAAAGTCCTTTCTCAGTTTTTTTCTCTGTTGCGGAAGTCTTTAGCAAAATTTTCAAAAGCTGTACTTCATTCAACTGCTGTTTAAATTAAGTTATTTCAACTCCTCTAACACTTTAACATATTCAGCTACATTCATAACAGACTAAAGAAAATATGAATTAATAAACGCATCCACAATTAAATTCACAGCCAGTGTAGTCATTGTTTTTTTTAATCCTGCAATAATATATCAAATAACTATAGTTAGCGAAAGGTTTATTACAGAAGCATGTATTTTATATGCATGTTCTACTATGACTAATTATGGACTAAAATTGTGGTTTCAATGGAATGTACAGTTTTTTTTTGTATACTAACATATTCAAAAGTTATTTTGTTCATTTATAAATGTTTTGATACTTTTACTTGCTCAATATACTAGAAATGGTTCTGCTGGATGGCTTTATTAACTGTTAGATTCATAGTTACGATTCTTAGTATAATTTCTTACACTTAATTTTTTCTTCATATTTGTCATTAACCCTCCTGTCTCTTTCTGTGTGCACAACACACACACACACACACACACACACACACACACACACACACACACACACACACACAGATTCTCTTTTAAATATTAACATGTTCAGGGCTGCACCCATTCTCTTTACACAGTTTGTTTCTGAAAAGATGTTCTGCCCTTGAGAAATCAGTAATGTATTCTCCGTTTCCAAGCAACATTTGAGATTTTGAAATATTGAACTCTGCTTAAGAATAAAACAGACCACAGGAAAAACACGTCTGAAAACATTTATTTTTGCCCATGAAAAGGTATTCAGATAAACAATAATATAATATATAATATAGAATCAGAATAAAAAGTCCTCAGAAGGCTTCACTTTCACCTACTGTACAAAATATTTTACATCATGTCCCCATAAAGCTGTCTGGAAGTAATTAGAACTTTACTATAGTAGCTTGTCTAATAAATGTTGGCAAGTTGTTCCACTCTTAATTATCTTTATATTAAACAATCTCTTCCTTCTGTCTTAAAACTGTTCATAGTTAATCCATAGTACCTACCTCTCATGTTTATTTCCTGTTGTATCTTTTGTACTATTTTTGTTTACAGAACCTATCCAAGGAACCAACACAGAACATTTTTATGTGTGTGTGTGTGTGTGTGTGTGTGTGTGTGTGTGTGTGTGTGTGTGTGTGTGTGTGTGTGTGTGTGTGTGTGTGTGTGTGTGTGTGTGTGTGTGTGTGTGTGTGTGTGTGTGTGTGTGTGTGTGTGTGTGTGTGTGTGTGTGTGTGAGTGTGTGGAGGGGGGTGTTAATACACTCTCTCTATGGATCTCTTTCTTTCTCTGGCTCTCTCTGTCTCTTTGTCCCTTTCTCTCTCTGTCTCTATCTCCCCCCCCCCCTTTCTCTCTCTCTCTCTCTCTCTCAATTGCTTTAATCTTGAACAGATTTGCAGATATGGGACTAGATTAATTAATGCATTCAGTGGTCTTTGCCATAGCCAATGTCTACTACAGCTCAGCAGACTGCCCTGGGGCAGATGTTAGGTGTTCTAAAGCAGCACCATGAGAGGTGACAAACCTATTATACTGAATAACTCATCCTACGCTATGCCGTCTGGGTGCAGATGATAAAAAAATCCACCTAATGGCCATAATATTAGTGTACAATGAGTAGCCAGCACAGGCATTGCCACAATTACTGGAATTGTAAAGAGACTTCCATATAATAGCACCCCATATACACACACACACACACACAAACAAAAAAACTGTAACCCTTTTCGATCAACACCAGCTAAGAAGGTTGCAACATAAATGACAGTATTCAGGATAATTGGAGGACAAGCTCACTTTGGACAGTCACTTTTCATTCTTTCATGCTGGGACCTCCAAGGACTTATCTATGAAGAGCTTTGCAGTGGAAAACTGACCTACTGAAAACTTGTGAGATGTGAAGAGGTTGTGCAGTTTATCCTGTCTTATCACCCAGAAGGCTTTAACTAGTGAAGAATGCAACTTAGCTATGTCATATTTTGCTACCAAGCTTGTCCAGCTCAGATCAGAAGTGGCACGAGGTGCTCCACAGGGCTGTGGCAGTGTTCCTAGGTAGATGTGCCCATCCTTGAGTTTGTATGAGTTTGTCATACCCAACTGCAATGATTTCATCTCAACTGTTTCCAGTATGTGAACTACTATCGGTGACCTGGATCTTTGTCCCACCAGGCCTCTTCTAACTTGCCTGTGAGTGCTAGGTCCAGTCCTATACCAGACCATCCTCACCTCTCCTAGAAACAGAGCATTTCCAACTCTGTTAAAGGAGGCCTTGATTATTCCATTTCTGAAAAAAATCTGAGCTTGGATCATGACAATCAGCATAAATATTGACTACCTCATATCTTTCCTGTTGATGCAAGGTTGCATAGAAAGTAGTATATCACCAACTGGAATCTTTCTTAAGAGATAATACTATTGATTACCATTTCTATATTGGGTTGTGAGATAGATATGGCTTTGAGATACCCCTCATTAGGGTTTTCAATGATCTTCTCAAGGAAAAAGATCAATATTATAATTCTGTCTTGCTCTTTTTGATATTCCAGTTGCATTCAGTACAGTAGTCCACAGTACCTTAGTGGGTCGAGCAATCAATTCATGTACAACTGTGCCATTACTGATGTAGTTCTAGACCCCACCTTCTCTTGACAGTTACAGAGAGAATAGTCTCAGCTTTAGTTCCCCTTCTTTTTATTCCCATGACTGCAGTATCCTGCAGGACTCCATATGTGGTCCACATTTATTAACTCTCTATATGCTTCCTTTAGGAGACATTATTCAGTCAAGACATTTGCAGTATTGCTGTTATGGTCCACATTTATTAACTCTCTATATGCTATCTTTAGGAGACATTATTCAGTCAAGAGGTTTGCAGTATCGCTGTTATGTTGGCAGCATGCAGCTATACCTCTTTTTTTCATGAGTCTGTGTCAGACATTAAGCAACCAGCAATGAAAGTGGAATGCATTCAGTCTTTATGTTCAATAATCAGCTTAAAGTTAAAACTCCAAGATGGTGGTGGTGGTCATGCATGCCACAGATAGGGATTCATCAGTGCCAGTCTTGTCTGTCAGCATTGCCTGCTGTGGGCACAAACTGGAATTTATGAGTATATTGTGTGACTTGGAAGTGACTATTGACAACAGGCTGACTAAGAACCAGATTTTAGTGGTAGCCAAATCATCTTGTTTACATGTTAAGAACATTACTCTCATTATGATCCTTAATTCATCCTCTGATCCCTCTACTTTTGTGGATGCCCTTATCTCCTTGCGCCTGGATTATGTTATGTTCTGTACATGGGACTTCTGGTTTCAGTGTTTGATCACCTGTAGCTATTGCAGAACCCTGCTGCCAGATTAATAAGCAGGTCTTGAAATACCACCATATTATTCTGGTTCTGTGGACTGTACTGGCTTACAGTCAGGCAGCATATCGTGTACAAAGTTCTAATCAAGTTCTTCTTGGCCCTTCATGGCTTGGGTCCTTCCTAGAGTTTACACATTAAAACCATGTCTGCCTGTGTTTTTTCTGGCATCCTCTTTTGTTCCAACCTCCTAAAAATACTGTAGTTGACTAGCTATTCTTACTTGTCCTTACATATTGCACTTACCTTTAACATTGTGGCCAGGGTCATGACTGTAAAGTTAACTTACCTGGATGACAAATTAATAAATAATTAAATATCACTGGGACCTGCTGATCCAGTACTGACCAACCTGGTCCCTCTATTCTGCCTCCCAGAAGTTGTTAGTGCTTCCAAGACTACAAGTTAAATCTACAAGAGTTTATGGTTTTGAGTATCTTGTCAGACTTCCAAGATGGCTGCACACTGATCAACAGATTAATTTCAGCTCCGCCAGTCTGAGAAAAAAAAGAAACTGAGAAACAACAGCCAGTGATATTCTCAGTTTGAGGAAAATTCAGTTACTGGCTAGTAAATACACTGCCTGGATGCCAACAAAGAAAAAAAATAAAGAGAATCTGAAAGAAAATCAACCAGAAAAGATGAAGAGAAAACACTGTCTGGAAAGAGTCCTGTAACTGTTTAGAAAAAAGCAATTCAAGCTTCAGCTATAACAGATGGCTTCCAGCAATTCAGAGGAAAATATAAATAAAATAAAGGATGATTAATATAAATAGAAAAGTGAAGGAGTATATCAGGAAAAACTCAGCTGGAAAAAAAGAAGCTTTAACAAGCTATTCAGATAAAAACGATAAAACTGTAAAAATCAGAGGATAAAATGAAGAAAAAGCTGTCTGAGTATGAAACTTCTCAAGAAGAGTGGTTTCAAAAAATGACAAGATTTAGAAGACAGTGCACAAAGAAAACCTGAGATTTTCTGCTGTACCAGATAAACTGGAAGGTAGCAGACTGCATTAATTTTATGAAAACACAAATAAGCAACCGGACACATATTCCACAGAAGGATTTCTTAACTGAAAGGTGCATGTCATGTGAATGCTTCAAACCTACCCATGAGAAAGTAGCCAAGACCTGTATTGGTAAAAATCTAGTCATACCAGCAGAAAGAGTTGATCCTGACTCCACTGTGGAAAAAGGGAAAAGAATTAAAAATTGGAGACAGCAGAGTGCAGAAAATGATTATTCACAGTTCAGGCAGAAATGATGCACATTTATCCCAGCAATCATAGAATGTCGAGAGGCAGGTGTGAGATTTAAGCTTCTGTATCCAGCTGTTTTCAGGATATTTTTCTTATGGGATCAAAAAGATTTTGGATGCAGAACAGGCTAGGGAGGAAATAAAAAAGTTTATCCAAGACAAAGTGAGCCAGCAAACAAAGGGGGACTCTGCTCCATATTCTTCTGATGATAAAGCTCACAGAGAGACCAGTGAAACCTTTTCCAATGTTCCAAAGGAAAATGCTTGAGAGACAGAAAAAAAAGCACAGGAGCTGACTAGAAGAATCACGAGTACCTTGGACTTGGACCACAACCTAGGGTTATGAGATGGAGATGAACAGGAAGAAGACCAGCAACACTGAAACTAGTTAACAAATGAGAGACTAGAAAGCATCAGTCACATTTTTAAAATATGGCTTTGCAAGAAAAAGTGGTTGAGAAAGATTATACTTTTCTTGACTTTGTTCAAGTAGTGGGTGAACTGCAAAACATGTACCCCACTTTATCTCGTTATTGTTTAAAAGGACATAAAGGTAGATAAGTGTAACTAAAACAAATGTTGTTCTTATTAGTATTACTGATATAAAATGCATGTTATATATATATATATATATATATATATATATATATATATATATATATATATATTTTTTTTTTTTTTTTTTTTTTTAAGTAGTTTTGTGCAGTGTGTAGTCAGGGGTATTTTAAATGTGGGGGAGTCTTTTCGGTGACCATTGTATGTGTTAAAGATATTAAAGTAAACTACTTTTTACTTGCAAAAAATATAGGCTTTCTAGTATAATAAGAGTAGATAGGCTTGACAAAAGCATGTTTACTGTGAATATGCTGTGATCTTGGGCTGCTGTGGTAGGGGTATGGTGTAAAAGTGTGCTGATTATATTATATTCAGAATTAAAGCATCTATATTATTTTGTCAAAAGGCATTTCCATTGAACACCTCTCCATTGACATGAAACCGTCAAACTTCACTTCCAAGAATCACAGAATTTTTCCCAGGGCAATGAAACAATTGCCCCGTAGCACAACTGAACACACACCGCACTAAATCAAATCCACCCAAGTAACAGGGGCTTTGCCCCCCACACCCTCCAACTATATATACCAACTCCAATGGGGAAAAGGGCAAAGTTGTGGAGTTGGCCAACTACTTCTTACTATGGGAAAAATTCTGCGATTCACAAAAGTGAATTTTGACAGTTTGGTACTGATGGAGAGGTGTTCCACTGAAATATCTTTTGATGTAGAAATATAGACCCAAATTAACATATTTTGTCTTATGTTTACAATGGTGAGTGTCTTTTTGTAAGCAAATAGACTTTAAAAATAAGACAAAATAATGAAAGTCATGAACAATACTAAGTTTCTTATATTTGTAAAGACATCAGCTTGTTTTGTTTTCCATTAGCAAATGTTCAGTGGAAGTCAAAAAATCTGTAGCTGAAAGCAGTTCTATATTCTCTTCTGACTAAAACTAACAAAGATTTGCTGCTGACTACTTTTATATGTAGACAAGCTGTCTGTAGATGCAAACATTCTTTGCTGAAGGAAATGCAACATTTGAAAGTACAACGGCAAGCAGTTCAATGAAAAACAAAGTTTGAAATGATGGGAAGTGCATAAGAGATAGCTGCCTTTCCAGCAGCCTTAATTTTTTAATGCATTTATTAGAACAACATACAATTTATTTTCACTTAATGATAATCAGTGCACTTTTACTTAGGGCTAATAGCTAATGTTGTCTGAAAGCATACAAGCTGTTTTTCACATCTGGGAAGGAAATGGAGATAATAAAAGAACAAAAAGCAATAAGCATAAGTGGGAACACAGGCTGTAGCATATGCTTTAGTAAGAGAAACCTTAATTTTAGCTTAGATAATGTCTGTGGGTGCAGTTGTTGATTTGGGGCAATTGTCCTATCTGAAGGGTCAAACTTCATTTGTGTTTGTTTTAAGTTAAAAGGGGATGGGGTGTTCTGAAAATGTATTTACATTTTTTTGCTTGAGGGTTGTCATTAAAACAAAAAGTCTTGAAAAATGTGACATGATTCAAATGGAGATGAGAAGAAACAACTGTATAAAAGAACAGCCCACCAAATAATGTGTGCAAGTAACACAAATGTTGGAAATAGGCATTCAAAAAAAGCTGTCATGTATAACAGGTGGGAACAACAGGTTTTTATCATAATGGCTATGCTATCCATATTATACTGGAATGCAAATTGCCACACAGTTATAGACGAAAAGGAAACTGCACTGAATTATATTAAGAAATGCATAGTACAAATAGCAATGCTGCAGTAGACACATTTGGAAAGACATGAGCATGTGAATTTGACAAAGAAGGGATTTCAGAATCCTGTCTTTCAGCTGAGATAAACACCATTGTAAAACTCTTTGCTTTTCGCGAGGGTTTGCAAGTTAACTCTGTATGTTCCAGCCTTTACCATCAAAACATACATTTGCATAGGCATATAGTTTATACACATTTCTGCTCTTTTCCAGCAGGGTACACTGTGGTCACATTCTTGAAGCTCAGTACAAAACATACAGTTCAACACACACTTCTGCACTAGTAGTTTAATATACACATAACATAGAGTTTTCTTACATTTGTAAGGCAAGCATACAAATCATATTACTATTCATAAATGACAAATGATTATTTACAAAATTCCAGCTAGTTGGGCTGACAGCCTTCACACAAAGGAAAAGGGAAGTAATTATATTAATTGCTATAGGGGCTCCAATAGTGATAGAACAGGGTAAAAAGACAAAAATAGTATATTTGTGGTAGTAAGGGGCTATTGGCAAGGGAGGAGAATTACACTAGCATGTATTTATATTCCACCAAAAACTGCTATTAGAGAGCTTAAGAAATTTTGGGGAGAAATAATCAGCTTTCAGGAGGGAATATTACTTATACACTAGCATGTATTTATATTCCACCAAAAACTGCTATTAGGGAGCTTAAGAAATATTTGGGGAGAAATAATCAGCTTTCAGCAGGGAATATTACTTATAGGTGGGACCTGGAATTTGTTTTGCAATAATGATGAGGTATCAGGGGACCCAGAAGGGAAATATAACAAAACAGGGTAGAGGTCTATAGAAATTTATAAAAATATTTGGTATGGAAGATGTAAATAAATTCAGTACTAGGAACTCAAACAGAATTTGCATATTATTCCCCAAGGTGCAATAACTGAGATAGACTAAACTGAAAATATATTTTACAGGAACATATGAATTTAATAGAAAGCTTTGACATGCATCCAATAACTAATTCAGATTGTGCACTCATAAAAACTATGATAAAAATGCAGAATAATGAAGTAAAAATGAGACACTGGTGCTTTTCCACCTCCCTGTTAAAAAGAGAGGAATTTAAGGAATGGGTAGTGGAAATTATTCAAGAGTTATTAGGAAGACAGAAATATATTCAGAAGTTATAGCTAGTTAGTAGGGTAAAATGAAAATGGAGTTTAAAATAGTGTAGCAATAAAAGAGACAGAGATATGGTTAAGAAGTAATAGGAATTACTTAGAGGGGCTGACAAAGGTTAAAGTATTGGAGAAAAACAGAAATCTCACAGAACAAGAAGATGTGCAAATGCAAATTGCTAAAGAAAAAATAAGGGAGTATCTGGATAAAATGCATGAGTTTAGAGACATTGTTGTTAAGCAGCTATTTCTGATAATTCCACAGCACAATGACTTAGGCAACAGAAAGTAGAAAGGGTAGTCACCAAATGTAGGGAGCCTATAACAAGAAAAATAGCTAGCTGTCCTATACAGGTATTAGAGATATTCCAGAAATGTTATGAAAATTTGTATAAAGTAGAGAAATGTAGAAATCAAGAAACAGCATAAGTGGAAACATTTATAGAGGACTTAATTATGCCAAGATTAGATGAGGCTCAACAGCTAACAGCCAAGACAGAAGAAGATGAGATGAAAACAGTGATGTATAATCAATCTTCAAGAAAGTCTCCAGAAACAAATGGTATTCCTGTGAAAGTTTGGAAGTTTGGAGGGAATAAAGTAATAAAGCTCTGAAAGATTTTATTTAACAGTATTTAAAAAGAAAGGAATCACCAACATCAGACCCAGCTTCATATAGACTCATTCACACTCTAAACCATGATTTTCAAGGGTTTATGTCTATGCCAACTAAAAGAATGGCAAAGATGTTGCCAAAATTGATAGATATGAAACAATGTGGTTTCGTGGAGGGGAGACAAACATTTGACAACATTAATGGAGCAATGATGATCCAGAGGGGAGCATAATATAAGAAAATACCACTGTTGTTGGTGGGTTTTGATGCAGAGAAACCATTTGACAGAATAAGCTGGGATTTTATAAGTAGGGCAATAGAAACATTTGCATTCCCTGGTACAATAACATTAACTAGGAGACTATATGAGGAATCAGAGGCAAGAAGTAAAGTGGTGGTGGTGGGCTCCTCTCTGATAAGTTTTGTTTGAAAAGAGGAATCAGGCAGGGGCATTCTCTTTGCGTTTGAAAGACATGTGTGCGTAAATGGGCATGCCTTCGTTGAAGGTTAGGCATCGAGCTGGCACCTCGGCATTTCGTAAAAATCTATTGTCAATCATTAGCAGACCGGAGATCCGCTGTGGCGACCCTTTACCGAGAAAAGCCAAAAGACAAACAACATTTGCTTTACATTTAGAACCACCGGCAAAAAAATAAGGGATTCAGAAATTCAAGGATATAATCGGTATGGTCATCAAGAAAAGCTGGATTTTTTTGAAGATGATATTATTTTGTACCTGATAAATACAGAAAATGACAGCTCCATATCGTGGAACATTTTGAGACAATTTCATGTTTTTTCGGGATATAAAATTAATGAGGATAAAACAAAAGCTATAGCCATAAATTATGTACCCACATGCAAAGGGTCTGTATTATAAAGTCAACCAACCAAAATGTCGACTCACCTTTCATCAACACCTAAATGGTGAAGCTGCACTTCATCAAACAGCCAAATCATCGATTTCTGTCCAAGGGAAAGAAATTGGTTGGCCATTCTGTTACATCTGCCTTTTTCCTGACTGTAGTGGGATTTCAGAGTTAGCCCCCTACTTAATAGTGTTTATTTTAAAGCGGTGTCCATTGTTGGCTTACCAATTTCTTTCTGTTGGAAAGAAATCGATGATTTGGAGTTTCAATGAAGTGCAGCTTCGACATTTAGGTGTCAATCAAAGGTAAGTCGACATTTTGGTTGTTTGACTTTATAATATAGACCCCATGGAAATTGGTTCAGAAATATACACATTTATTTAGGAGTATGGATTAAAAAGGCTTATGTTATGGCAGCTAAGGATATGTGGGAAGAGACTAAACAAAAGATAATACAAAAAAGTGATAAAACGGAAGCTCTTGTTTACAGATATGAATAGTAATACACAAGCAATGAAAATGTTCTTTGTCCCTTTAGTTTTATAGATGGGTCAGGCATATTTATATCAATCAGAGGAGAGAATGTGGTCAATAATTGATAAAGAGTTAAATGAATTTTTATGGGAGGGGGAAAGAGTAAGAATTAAGAGCTTGATCCTTCCAATAGAACAAAATAGTTTAGGATTACTTAATTTGAAGGGATATTCTAGAGCAACACAGTTAAGGCTCATATACATAACACAAGTAGAAGGTTATAATTTAAAATGGAAAGGAATGAGGATGAAGTGGGGGGGTGTTCAAGAAATAAAGAGAGAGATTGGGATTTTGAATGCAGATCCCTAAGGAAAATAATAACAATCACACTAAATATTATATTCATAAAGCAGCAGAGAGTATTCTAAGAGCTAAGCCAACACAAGAATGGTGAAAGGAGATTTTGCTAACAGGGATGACAGCAAGTATGGTCACGGAACAAAGGCAAGAGGGACCAGAATTTACTGGAGAAAACTGTCAAAGGAATCAAGATATTAGGAGCAAATAACTAGAGTGGGATGAGGCCAAGAAAACATTTGGATTGCAAGGCAGAGACCACCTTCCCTGCCAGGGATTGATATCAGTGTTTAGGCAAAGAGAAAGGGATAGGGTAATCCTAAGTGACAGACCTGCTCTGGCAGAGTTTTTAGTTAAATCTATAAACAAAGCTACTGTTAAAAAGGTGTTAATTAGAAGGACATTTAAAATATTGCAGGATAACTGTAAGAATCAATCAGAGGAGGTTAGAAAAGGCTTTGAAGAGAGCAATTTACAAAAGAACAATGGTAAGACATATGCATGTGTCTCAAGTATGCAGCAAAGTCCAAAAGGTTTAGGACCTTTGCCCAGATGTGTTTATATAGGTATTTTATACCCTCAAGCAGAATTCAAAGAATTGTTCCTCAGGTTGATAGCAAATGTTGGAGATGCGATCTGGAAGGAAGAGGTATGTGGAAACATGTTTTGGGAGTATAATGAGCTGGCAGATTTTAAAAATTCCCTACAGAGCACTCCGTCAGAAATATTGGGTGAACAAATAGCTGTAACTGAGGAAATTATTATTTTGAGCTGGGGCACAGGATTTGAATTGCCTAGACTTTTGCCTAGACATAGTAAGGCCTTATTAAGTTTAATTCTGTTGGCTGACAAAAAACAATTATTTGAAAATGGAAATCAAATTCTAAATCAACTGTATTTGAAGTACTGAACATTGTAAAACAGATAAAAGAACTAGAAGGGGGATCATTAGAAAATGGTTGAAGTAAATGGCATAGAAATTAATGGAATTTGTGGGAACAATACATACAGAATAATGTTCAGGAGGAAGAGTGAAGAGAAGGCAGGAATTCAGCAATTTTTTATAACTTTGGACTGATGACAGTTGCAAAGAAAAGATGTGTGATGTATAATGTACATAAATGGAAATATTGTTAATATGTTTTGTTTTCTTTTTTTATAAATGTATATTTCTCTATATGATAATTTAATAAAGATGTTTAAAAACAGAGTTTATGCTTTTGTATATTAAAGACTCCATGTCTAAAACTTAACACATGGTTGACTGAGAGTGTTTCTAACACTATGTGACATCAAGTTCTACCCAAAGTAATATTTATTTGAGTCGGCCTTTGCCCAATATTATTTCTTGATCACAATTCATTTGCAAACCATAAACATACACTGTTTATATTGCTTTTTTCAATTTTTATTTCTCATTGTATTGTTATTGTTTTGTGCTTTTATTTATTTGTTTTCATGTATATGCTGCTTAGGCTCAGGCATATACAGTCAATATAAAAAGTGTACACACCCCTGTTAAAATGCCAGGTTTTTGTGATATAAAAAAATGAGACCATAATAAATATTTCAAAATGTATCCCACCTTTAATGTGACCTATAACCTGTACAATTCAATTGAAAAACAAACAAATCTGTTAGGGGAAAAAATATAACAAAAAATGTACAATAATGGTTGCATAAGTGTGCACACCCTTAAACTAATACTTTGTTGAAGCACCTTTTGATTTAATTACAGCATTCAGTCTTCTTGGGTACACACCTGCAATCAATTAAAGAGACTCTGATTAAGCCCAAATAAAGTTCAGCTGTTCTAGTAGGATTTTCCTGACATTTACTCAGTTGCCTGCAACAGCAAAAGCCATGGTTCGCAGAGATCTTACAAAGCATCAAAGGGATCTCATTGTTGAAAGGTATCAGTCAGGAGAAAGGTACAAAAAAATTTCCACAGCATTGGATATACCATGGAACACAGTGAAGACAATCATCAAAAAGTGAAGAAAATATGAGATAATGGTAATGTTGCAAAGAACTGGACGTCCCTCCAAAATTGAACAAAAGGCAAAACAAAAACTGCTCAGGGAGGCTGCCAAGAGACCTACAGCAACACTGAAGGAGCAGCAGGAATTTCTGGCAAGTACTGGTTGTGTAATACATGTGACAACAATCTCCCGTATTCTCCATATGTCTGCACTATGGGGTAGGGTGGCAAGACAGAAGTCTTACACAGAAAGACTAAAATTTGCAAAACAATACATCAGGTCTCCCAAAAGCATGTGGGAAAATGTGTTATGGTCTGATGAGACCAAGGTTGAACTTTTTGGCCACAATTCCAAAAGGTACGTTTGGAGCAAGAACACTTCGCATCACCAAAATAACACCATCTCCATGGTGAAGCATGGTGGTAGCAGTATCCTGCTTTGGGGTTGCTTTTCTTCAGCTGGAACTGGGGCTTTAGTCAAGGTGGATGGAATTATGAACAGTCCCAAATACCATTCACTTTTGGCCCAAAAGCTTCAAGCGTCTGCTAGAAAGCAGAAGATGAAGAGGAATTTCACCTTTCAACATGACAATGACCCTAAGCATACATCCAAATAAACAAAAGAATGGCTTCACCAGAAGAAAATTAAAGTTTTGGAATGGCCCAGCCAGAGCCCAGACCTAAATCCAATAGAAAATCTGTGGGGTGAACTGAAGAGGGCTGTGCACAAGAGATGCCCTCTCAATCTGACAGATTTGGAGCACGTTTGCAAGGAAGAGTGTGCAAATATTGTCAAGTCAAGATGTGCTATGCTGATAGACTCCTACCCAAGAAGACTGAATGCTGTAATTAAATCAAAAGGTGCTTCAACAAAGTATTAGCTTAAGGGTGTGCACACTTATGCAACCAGCTTATTGTATGTTTTTTATTGTTTAGATTTTTCCCCCCTAACAGATTTGTTTGTTTTTCAATAGAATTGTACAGGTTATAGGTCACATTAAAGGTGGGAAAAGTTTTGAAATTATTTATTGTGGTCTCATTTTTTTATATCACAAAAAGCTGGCATTTTAGCAGGGGTGTATACACTTTTTATATCCACTGTAAATCAACTTAAATACATTGCATGTTTTCCAGCCAGCACAGTTTATCAGTACTGCAAATAAAAGAATCTAGAAAGAACTGGTTTAAGCAATAAACAAAAAGTAAGTAATAAATTAATAAATAAGAAAAAAAAAAATAACCAGCTATTTTTAAAAGAATTACTACTTAAATAGCAAAATACATAACTTACAACTAGCAAATATGCTATGGCTTTTTATTCCCCAAGGATCCATCCTTGGATCCCTACTCTTCTCTATTTTCACCAATAATCTAGCCTCTGCCACCAAACATGGCACACTCATACAATACGCAGATGACTCAACCATCATCTGCTCAGCCCAGTCCCTACCCAAACTGCAAAAAGTCACACAGGAAGCCTTTTCCTCTGTTGAAACTTGGTTATCCGATGCCCAATTAATACTCAACCCAAACAAAACTAAACTACTCATCTTCCAACCCACCAAACATACTCAAAACAACTCTCACTTTAACATTACAGCAAAAGACAACACCACTATAACCCAACTGAACACACCAAATTGCTAGGAGTGGAAATAGACAATAAACTAATATCTGACATTCACATATCCATGACCATAAAAAAGTCCACAAAAAATTAGGAGCGTTATACAGAAATAAGCATCTTCTCACCGAAGCAGCAAAGAATTCAATAGCAAATTCCCACCTTATCTCCACCCTACTTTATGCCTCTCCGATATATACCAATCTAAGGCAATGCGATCTAAACAAGCTAGAGACCTGCTACAACAAAATTGCCAAATTTGCCACAGGGGCATCCTACCGTAGTCACCACTGTCTCTCACTTGCTGAACTGGGCTGGCTTGAACTCCCTCACCTCCTTCAATGGTATCAACTCTCACTCACCCACAAACTAGTAAACCATCCACTAAATGTCCCATCCCTCCAGAATCTACTCCAACCCTATCACACCACCAGACCACTAAGATCCAGCAACAAAAATCACTTGCAGATCACTAAAGCCAATAACTCTGCTGGTGAAGCACTATTCTCTTGCACCATAGCCAAATTATGGAACTCCCTCCCACCCACAATTACCTCTGTACCATCATGCACCCACTTCAAAACTTTACTAAAAGTGCACCTAAAAACATGCTGGCTATGCCCTTGTAACTCCCACTCTAATATCACCCACCCCATCCAACCACTACCTTTCTTTCCACTCCACTAACTACCTTGATTATTGCAAGCTCAGATGCTCATAAGCCTAGCACTTATACAGCAGGAACTTCTTATTTTAACATTTGTTAATGTCTGTTATGTACTTCACAGATAAAGATTCTAGTTGTCTACTGATGTACTATGTTCTTCATCTGTAAATATGTTGTAAGTAATTGCTATGTAAATTGTTAATCACTATGTAATCCAATGTAACTACTGTCTGTTTATTTTAACTGTGGAGCTTTTCTCCCCGGGCCTCCGCTGAAAATGGACCTACGTCCAGTCGGACACTCCCGGTCAACAAATATAAATAAATAAATTAATTAAACACCAGCATGTCTCAATGCACAAGTAAATTTATATATGTAACGTCGAGCTTCATACCATCAAGATGAAATCATTGTACACTCATTTAAGTGAAACTGCATAATACTGAATCTTGTAAACTCGAAACATCTTTTGCACATGTCCGAAACCATTCATAAGAACAGATTTTACAAGAAAACTAATTAAAGAAAACAAAAATATAGAGCTAATTAAATATAGTAACTCCAAGATCACACTACACTGGGGAAAAGGTAAATTTCCTGATCCTCACTGGACTGCCATCTACAGTCCAATTGTTTTCTTTGTTTACTTTACTTATAGAATCTGTTCTTATGAATGCATAAGAATGGTTTCTTACATGCACAAAAGGTGGTTCGAGTTTACAAGATTCGCTATTATGCAGTTTAACTTATATGAGTGTACAATAATTTCATGTCGATGCTATAAAGTTCGACATTTTGGGAATTTGAGTCTATGAAGTAGATCCATTTATCTATACACACACACACACACACACACACACACACACACACACACACACACACACACACACACACACACACACACACACACACATATGGATCTACTTTGTATTATCAAAATGTCACTTACCCGAAAATCACATCCATGAGACTTTATTTTAATGAAAACCTGAATCACCAGAGTTTTACTCCATGAAACTAACCACTTGGCCCCACAAAAAAAAAAAAACGGAAGCAAATGAAACCCACCCAAGTAGGGGGCTTCACCCCCCACACCACCTTAACTGAATATACCAACTCCAAGATCGCACTATAGTGGGGAAAAAGGCAAAGTTCACCATGGTGGCCAAGTGGTTAGTTTCCCAGTGTAAAACTCTGGCGATCCGGGTTTTCATTAAAATAAATTTTTAGCAAATTTGTCTTGTGGATGTGACTTTCAAGTAAGTGAAATTTCGATAATAAAAAGTAGACCCATACACACACACACACACACACACACACACACACACACATATATATATATATATATATATATATATATAGTTTGCTTGTTTTTTAGTTATACTGTTACATGTATGGTGTGTGCAAACATGGTATCATACTTTTCAACTGTCCAAAATTTTGCAGAATGCCCACATTTTTGCCTTTTATTTTTTTGTCTGTTCTTCATAAAATGTATGGTTTTCTGGCAAATCACTGGGGACTGAAATCAGTAAATAATGACAAACATTTGAGTTTGAGTTTCAGATTTCATATCCTTCTGAGAATTCATGCTTATGCTCATGCAAAATCAGTTATTCTAGTGACTGCCTCAGCTTATAAGAGCATTATTTAAAATCTATCCATGATTTTGTGGCTTTGTCCACCCATTATTTTTGGCTTTCTCCAGAACTGTTGTGCTAAGAGGTTGAGAGCTATGCATGGTATACCTAGATCTTGCAGTAATCATTGTAGGATGTGGACTAAGGGACATAGGCCTGAACCAGTTGCTGACATCTGGAGTGGAAAGCTTCAGAGTAGGAAGATGCTCTGATCCCAGCTGTGACACTTGCTGCACCAGTCAGTGATATTTCGTTATCAGACATGACAGACTCATAAATGTGAGTTAGGCATACTCAAAAAAATGAAATGTAACTGACAAAGCAATTTCACTTAACATTTTATAATACAATTAAAACCTTTCTTCAAAGGAACCTCAGCCCTCCTAAACTTCCCAATGTGGAGGGCTGCAGGCCCACCTCACTACTCATAGGTTGTTAGATTCACAGATATGTATTAGGCAATCAGTCTACAGACTACTATATGCCGAGTCAATAAACCATAATCAAAAGCACCCTCCAACCTCAAAGATGGCAACATAAGATAGACGGGGAAGAAGGAGAACTTGAAGCTACCTATCTAATTGTCTTGGTTTACCCTGAAGGTAGGAAGGATTTACTCTGTTTAATATGTGCTGGAAGTTTGTTCGAGAAGTGGGGGATCTGTTTGGATATAAATCTATCATCCCTGCATGTCCTATTTATCTGTTCATGAAGGTTTAATTCCTTTAACAGGGTATTTGAAGACCGATTTGTTCTCTGAAGGAATATGAGATCAAGGATGATCAGATGCTTCATAGCTTAAAGACTAGATGCATATCACCACGGAAGAGTCTATAAGTCACCCCATATAGTCTCAGGGCTACCAGTCTGTCCATATAACTGAGGGTCTTAGGCCTATTTATCTTTTTACTTAGGAATCTCTGAAGTCGACTAAGTTAAGTGATATGTTTAGACAAATTTATGCCAAGGGGTATAATATTCAGTAATAGGGCTAATTAATATAATGCCCCTTTTGGCATATATAAATCTAAATATACCACTCACATTACTCAAATTGTCTAAACATACCACTCAAATTACCAACAACTTGTGTTTATGTTGTATTACTGTTTACTGTTTGCCTAGTGTGTCATATATCTGCTTTGAGTGTACAGTTTTGTGGGCTCTTTTTGACATCTTAGTACTACTGGACCTGCCCTAAAATTGATCCAGTGAGATCAATGCCTTACCTCAGTAAACAAACTTAAATAAATAAACTTGACAGGCCTCAGAAATTCCTAATGAAAAAGATGCTACATACATTTACTAACTTCAAGATTTTTACATCTTGGATTAAAAGGAATAATCCAAAGTAATGCAATCTCAGATTCAGTACATATGTTTCAGTGTTCACACTTTCAGTCTCACTGCTCTGATGATTACAACCACAGACTTTAGAACTTCAACAGGAACTCGCTATACACAGAGTCTGAGGAGAGAACCTGGAACTTTGTTTACTGGCTTTATATATACAGGGAAGCTGGTTGCCCCAGTCATTGACTGCTTGGGAGGAGTCTGGTGCTCTGATCACTGCTTGTGTGAGAGAAAAGCAAATGATTTCGGTGATGGACAGATAAAGCGGGAACTCTGATCACCAACAGGATAAAAAAAATGTGAAATGCAGTGGCTGCAAAGCTGAGAGGTGGACCAAATTTGTAAAGGTATGGGGAATGAAGAATAAAGACTTTGAGCGGGAAAAGCAAAAGATTCCAATGATGGACGGTCGAACAGAGAACTCTGATTACCAACAAGATGCAAAAGCTTTGTGAACCTGCAGTGGCCGCAAGGTTGAAAAGATGGACCAGTTTTTATAAAGGTATGGGAAACCAAGAATATAGACAGCTAGAGAAGGGGATGTTGGAGGCCATAACTTCTAAGAAAAGAGATCAGGAACATTCACTGTAATATCAATCTGGGGATAGGAACTTGTTGCTGGCAGCATCTTAGGATCCTTATCAAAGTTTGAAGCACCTGCAGGTTTTAAAAAGTCTACAGACTAAATTTGTCTAACATTACTCCATCAGCCCCCATGCCAATAGAGGAGGTATTTGTGCTTCCATCACATATAGCTAGAGGTGCTTCTAATATCCATAATGAGGGCTCATGAGTCACAAAATGCCATCATGTCCTTGGCAGTCGTTATGAGCTTTGAGTTAAGTACTTGCGCCACATTTAATAGCATATTTATTCCCTCCATTTTTCTGTCAAATGTAGTTCTTAAGAAGGGCTCTTAATGTAGCAAACTCAGTCTTTACACTAGTTATCCAGCATTCTGTCAGAAAACAGTGAAAAGTCTAAAATATATTTACTCCAAATTATGTAAATTCTTATACACAAACTATTCCAAAGGCATACCTCTGAGAAATCCTGCCAGTGTATATTTCTCATCTGTACAAAAATGTAATCTTTGCATTAAAAGAAAAATACATAAAGTCTGCATGTCTTCCTTGTGCTCTCATGGGTTTTTGTGGATGCTCTTTCTCACACATACCATGGGATGGGTGAATTGGCGCTCCTCTAGACTGACCACAATTGTGTGTGTGTGTGTGTGTGTGTGTGTGTGTGTGTGTGTGTGTGTGTGTGTGTGTGTGTGTGTGTGTGTGTGTATATCAATATATATATATATATATATATATATATATATATATATATATGGGTCTACTTCATTTCATTGAAAACTCAATTCACTGAAACTCAGCTGTCTAAGCACAATCCATTCAAAGCTCTCTTCACTGAAAACTCATTTGACTGAAACTCATTTCACTTAAAGGTATATGCCCTGTTCCCCACTGTAGTGCTATCCTGGAGTTACTATATATAGTAAGGGGGGGATGTGGGGGGCACAGCCCCACACATTGGGGTGTGTGGGGGTGTAGCCCCCACATAGTTTGGCTATATATTTTCTTCTGGTAAGAGATATTCATTCGACTTGTAAGTATCCATATCGATGGTTTACAATGTTTAAAATAGGTGCTGTGAAATAACATCTACTCATGCAAGTTGGGCAGAGTAGCAGAAATGGCATTGCTAAAAAGATGTCTGCTTATAGGAATTTTCAGCAGTTATGACACAAGTTGCCCATTCTTGTGTTTCTTGAGTATCCCTTTTTAAATGCAGTAGTGAAAATGCATATGCTTCTGCAGGGTCACAAGTTCTCAGTAAGTCAACAAATTTTGGACATTTAGTCATCAAGAAACTTGAGTAGCATTAGTCCTTGTTTGTACTTCTCATCACACATGCAATTACAAATGTTTAGCTGCATGTTTTAAATTCATTCAGGTTACAACTTCAGTATATGTATGCAAGTAATTTATTCCAGAGTCTTGGGAAGTACTAAGTTACAAATCTATCCCTTTCCTTTCTTTATTCACGTAGATTTAGGAGGATTACTAATGTCCAATATTATCTTAGAAGTTAGAAAATGTGACTGTTTTTAGTCTGTACCACTCAAATTCCACCAATCACCTGAATCATGTGTACTACCGCAGGGAAAACTTAGGTAGGCATGTGCCACATCACAGTATTAGGGGCAGGACAGTACGTGATATTACTCTAGCATACATTACACCCCGTCAACTGTTTTGTCAACTAAAACTTAAAGCTGGGAAGTTTGGTAGTCTGGGTTCACTCTTTTATTGAGGTTCTTCAGTCCTACCCCATCAAATCACTTTATCTTTTTTACATGTTGTATGCTGCGGTAGCGTTGTCACCTCACAGTAAGACGTTGTCCTGTTCGATTCTCAGCTAGAGCGTCTTCTTTGTGGAGACATGCGTTGATGGGCGTACCTTCGTTGAAGGTTGTGCATCAGGGCTGAAAATTCGGCACGTAAAAATCTGCTGCCAATCATTAGCAGGCCAGAGTTCCGCTGTGGCGACCCCTAACCGGGAAAAGCCGAAAGACACAACAACAACATGATATGACACATGAACTGCTGGATACCTTCTATAAGTACAGTAGTACATAGAATACAAGAAAACCTTCCACTTGAGCATGAATTGAAGGTGCTCTTAAAATCCTGCAAATAACTAATGATTGCGAGCAGGATCTTGAGGAAGGCTAGAAGAAGTGAAAGGAATTTTAACTGTAGTTAAGATATATGGGGGAACTGGATGATTTAGATAGGGAGATGGCTTCATGAGAGTTTAATGATTCACAGTAAGATGCAGGAGATATCTATTAGCACCTGACAGAACCTCTCAAGCATGCTTTCTACGTAATGAAATCATGATACCACTGATGCGTCTTTTATTTCTACAAAAGCAAAAAATAAGCATAACCGATAACAATGTGAGAAGGCATGTATGTCAGGACACATAAAGGCTGATAAGCAGTAAATATTTTGAAAGCTGCTACAGAAAACTAGTCTTTATTGGCAAAACTACATATAATCCTATAAATAAAACATAACTGCTATCTTGTGTAACACTAAACAGGGGTACTTCAAAACTCTGAACTACTCCAAAACTGTATTTGGAGACACAAAGTAAGTGATAGAAACTGTAGTTGCTTCAAATTTGCATACTACTAGCTTCATGTAACATTATCACTCAAGCCCACATCCTTTCTAGATTCTTTGTTAGAGGATTTTGGAAGGTTCTTATACCATACAAATTAACTTCTTCACTTTAGGTATCACAAAACACATTTAAAACTTTGAACTGCAAATGACCGAGACCATAAAATCGAAGTTTTGAAACTTTTAATGTTTTGAATGGGGATCGCTGTACAGTGTGAGATGGGAAATTTACTGTTTTCTCACTGCAGTGCGATCTCAGAGTTGGTGTATTTATTTAGCAGGGGGTGTGGGGGGTGCAGGGAAACTTGCCCCCCCTGCAAAAATGTAAAAAAAATGTCTTTATTTTTTTTTGTTATTATAATTTCGAAGTTTCAAAACTTTGATCATGTGGTCTCGACCATTTGCAGTTCGAAGTTTTGAAACTTTGAGCTTGTAAAGTAGATCCATATACATATATATATATATATATATATATATATATATATATATGTGTGTGTGTGTGTGTGTGTGTGTGTGTGTGTGTGTGTGTGTGTGCGCGCGAGTGTGTATACATCTACATGCATATATAAAATCAATGTAAATAAGCAAGTGAAGTTTGGCCTTAAGAGTGTGTATGGTTCATTTGGACTATAGGTTGACACCAATCACATCTAAGCAGGCTCTACACTGAACATCCATAAGACAGAGTTATCAGAAGTTCAGTGTCTTACATTGTTAGGATATCAGCAGAAACTGTAATTTAACTAAACTAATGCATTTACTCACACATGTGCATGCGTGTGTGAGCGTGCGCACACACACACACACACACACACACACACACACACACACACACACACACACACACACACACACACACACATTTCCAGGAGAAGTTAATAATATCCTCCACTACTGCAACCCTTTTCTGTTTCATGGTTGTATTGTCGCCAGCCATAATTAGTCTAGCACATTCAATTACCCATTACTATACTACTTATTGAAACAACTCAACTGAAAAACATTAGCTGATTATAGTGTAGCTTGAAGTCTTTCTGTCTTTCAGATATTGGTGCTAGCTGTCCTACATCAACATACATGAATACCCTTATATCATTACATAAGCAAATAACCATCAACAAACTTTTAAATTAATTAAATTAAATTATTTACTAAAAGGTAATTGTGTAATACATTTTAAGAAATTAAATATACAGTGAAGGTACAGTTTTGCACACAGAAAAGAAAAGCATGTTTTAAACAGATTCTTTAGGAAAACATTGACCACTTTACCTATTTCTAACTTCTACCTAAAAGAGCTACTGGGCCATATCTACTACTAACTAATCACCGCATAATCTAACTAACAAAGCCGCTAACAAAAAGATGAGCTTACCCTTTCAGAAAGGCTTAGAGTTCTGAGGCAAGCAGAGCGGAGCAATGACTGAAGAAAAGATGGATACTGTGAGCTGGGTTGCTTGTATGGATGTCCAAGATAATTCAATACTAGGAGGAAACTCATTTCCTCTTTCAAGGAGTCAGAGTCCTTTGTGCTTTGTCTGTCATTTAAATTTGAATTAAAATACTGTATCTCAGATGAAAGATGCAATGTCTTGGGTGAAAAGAAAACATGCCTTTGGTGCTGGAACATCAGATGCCTGTGGGTTCTATTCCCACCTAAGATGACTGAATTCACTTTGGAAGCTTAGACGTAACTTGTAATTCTGTATTGAACTTATCTTCAGTGATACCGCCTTCTCTGATTCCAAGACCGTTGCTAATATTCTTGCAGACAAATTATCTTCCAACTTCATTCCACCCACCATCTCCTCCATCCCCTCCATTCTCCTTCACAGACACCTTCCTGAGATCAAATTGGACCAAGTCCTTTTAGCACTTTTTAAAATTAAAAGCACTATTTTCATGGGTCCTGACAAACTCTCTGGATATATGCTGAGAAGCATAAAATCCCACCTAGCAAAACCCCTCCTTCAGCTCTTCAGCCTAAGTCTTTCCACTGGCTAGCCACAAGGTGTGGAGAATGGCAGTTGTGGTGCCCTTGCTTAAATATGATCCCTTTACTGACCCTCGCAATTACAGACCTATTAGCTTCACTGGTATTATTGCAGGCTATGGGATGCATTATTGCTTAACTAATAAACAGTGATATTGATGACCTTATATCCCTGGATTCACACCAGTTTTGCTTTGGAAAGGCAGTTCATGCCTGTTCAACCTCATCGAGTTATTTGAAAGCGATACAGAGGCCTTGGATAAAGGGTATACAGTCCAAACTGCTTATCTGGACATTGCCAAGGCCTTTGACACTAGCCCCCATACTGAGATTATTGACAAACCTTCCCAAATCAATATTAACCCATAAATAGGTCATTGGATTGGTAACTGGCTGTCTGAGAGAGCACATACTATTAAGGCTGTGAGTATATGCTCTAGACAGAAAAATGTCAGGCTCTGTCCTGGGTTCCCTCCTGAGGCCATCAAAGGAGGTGGCAGTGCTGCATAATTAACTACAACAATCAGAACCTCATTTATGTTCAGCTTCACAGTCTGGCCTGTCAGCCTATTTTACTCTCTGACTCCTTTACACACTGAGTTAGCTAACAAAATAAATAACCAACTGAAATTTTAGTAACACTTTAATTATTCTACAAGAGCTTTGGTAAAGGCTCACACACACACACACACACACACACACACACACACACACACACACACACACACACACACACACACACACACACACACACACAACATACTTTTCTCTTTCTATAGCTCCCTCTCTTCTCTGTTCTGCAGTGGAGGTATCTTTTTATGTGCTTTCATTAATCATTTAATCACCCTCACTCATTAATGTTTTAATTCCTTAATTCTCTTCTTACCTTCATCTTACCCTTATGCCTGCTCCATCAAGGTGCTAAATCGTTGTAAGGGTCAACCAACCATGATTTTTTTATTCTGCAGCTGTATGCCGTGTGCCTTCTTCACGTCTAAGTATTTGTCTGCCTACTCTGTCAAAACAATAAACATTTTAAAATCAAGTCCTCCTTTCTGAAAACAAACTTTTGTTTTTTTCTGCAGCTGTTTGCTATTTGTCATCCTTGTCCTGTCCATCTGCTTTCCAAATTCAGTTGTACAGCTTTCATGTTCTGCTGTGCCCCTTCTATCTTCTTCCTCTAATTACCCCTCTTTCTTTCCCTTGTCTCTTCTTTTCGTCTTATCCACCATTTTACATTTCTTCACAGAAACACGCACACAAATGTGTTCTTTAAATTATATAGAGCAGCATGCTTTCTCCGCTAATTAATTTTATTCACCCATTGACATTATATTTTCTAAAAGCAGTTTCTTTATTAAAAAGTCAGCAATCCTTTAAGAAAACATTAATCAGTGGCACGTGCATTTTTAGGTTTTCACCTATTTTTTTCCTTTAGTACAAAAACAGGGCCTCATACCATACATGCATAGCTCATGATTTGTTACATAAAGCTCAAACACGGAAAGACATTGACCAGTGACAGACAGTAGTTTCCTATGAAACTATTAGTGCATCTCAAAAATTTACACCTGCAACACTTATTATGGATTTTATCTTTAAGACGCTGAGTAATCCCCACCAAGGATTCTAATGAGTCTCATTCCTGTGAATTCAGCACTTGATGTGAGACAGTATTGTCAACTTTAAAGCATAACAGAGAGCTGTCATCCTAACATGAGGACTATATACATCGTGACTTTTAAGAGACATTAGAACTGGTGAGACCAAGACAGAAAACGTGATGATAGAAAAAAAGAAAACAGAGGCAAAGTTAAAGGATAACAGAACTAGAACAAAAGCATGAAAGAGTGCAGACATGTTATACAACCTGCAGAAGTATAAATAACACTGCACTTGATCTAAAACAGGAGACAACTATTTTAGACATCTGAAGTCACTAAATCTAAAAATAGTTTATCAGTACAGTTTACAGAATTTGGTCACAGTTCTAAGGCCTTTAAGAAATACATATTTTTTTAAGAAAGAGTTTCATCAGTGCAGACTTACAAATGATGACTAACTGTTAATAATTACACTGACAATGAATTGCTAGAAGTTGATACTAAAATAAGTGATGAAAGTTTACATAATACAGAATATGATTTTGGAAGTGTAAATTAATGACAGAAAAGTCAAAAAGTAATAAAACATATAGGTCTTAGACTTATAAACAGAATATAGTTAGCTGACATACCCAGAATGAAAAAGGCGTCAGTAGATTTCACATAAAACAAACAAATCTGCATTTTCCACAGTTTTCATCCAAGATCAGTGTACAAATAAAAAAGCAGTCACTTTATATAGCACTACATTTAACTCAAGAGTAAAGATCTAAGATTTTTTTATTTTTTAATTTTTATTCAGTCAGGCGACATATATAATATGGTTGCCATTAGAAAGTGGTATCCTGACCACAGAACTGAAACCATAACCAGTTGCATGTTAAAAACATGATGCTATAAATAATGATTCGTATTTCCTAACCAATCAGTATAAATGTTGCAGTCTCACCTGCACAGTAAAGCATGCATGTGTTAAACATGTCCTGTTCCTTTTGAAAACAATCAATAGAAATGTGAAATGAGAAAAAAAATTAAAACATACTATACTATTGTAACAGCACTTCGAGGATTTTTCGTTTTAATTTCAATATGACCTCTAGAGCAATCTGTCATGCTCCATGCATCCTAGACTATACACACACACACACACACACACACACACACACACACACACACACACACACACACACACACACACACACATGCACACCAAGTCATTGTTCTACTGACGGTAATTGGGAGTGGAGTAGGCTGATGACATGGCACAGCTGGCCAAACTGTAAATATTTAAAGGGGCTTCTTGGTATTTTATGCCAATTTAATATGTAAGTAAAAAGTCAGTAATTATGCTGACAAGGCATGATATGGACCCTGAAGCCAAGAGCCCTGGGCCACTATTGTCATCTACCACTATATATATATATATATATATATATATATATATATATATATATATATATATATATATATATATATATATACATACATACATACATTTTATATATATTTATATATATATATATATATATATATATATATATATATATATATATATATACACACACACACACACACACACACACACACACACACACACACACACACACACACACACACACACACACACACACACACACACACACACACACACACACACACACGGGTCCCATGCACTTTTTTTGGATGTTTAGTTTGTCAACAAACTGCAGCTAGCATGTTTTAAGTTGAATGTTTACATTGTTGACATTATGGTTCAGGGAAGAACAGGGTTTAATGTTTAATTAGTTAGGGTTAGAGTGTTAATGAGTTAGGGTTAAAGTAATGTTTAGGGTTAGACATAGGCTTAGTTGTGTGTATGTACACATGTTTTGTTGTGTTTGCATAAGTCTTTGGGATTTAGGGTTAGAGTTAGGGCTGAGTTACATGATTGCTTGCATGGTGTATGTGTGTGGTACCGTGTATGTTTGTGTGTCCTCACTTGTCTTGTTTAGTGATACTCTTAGGGAAAGTGTTTTGATAAGGTAATGAGTTATGCTGGGCTTAGGGGCAGGGGGAGACAGACTGTTCCACTGTGTCTGTGGTCTGATTAAAGTCAAGGAATTCCTTGTCCACTTGATGGACTTTTGTAGTAATGTGCAACAGATAAATAATGCCCCTTTAAACCAGTATTATTTCTATCACCTGTTTATTTTGTTTCAAGAACTGTACTATTAAGAACCTGTATTAACTGGCCATGGCCTAAATTTGTAAGAAAGAAGTAGAAACTAAACTGTTTATTTTTTTCCTGATTGGAAGCTGTGCATCATGATAAAGATGCTGGGTGAGATAGGGGAGGAAAGGCTCCTAAGGGTACTCATAGCAGTGTGGAGAGAAAGGAGTATCCCAGATGACTGGAGAATGAGCATACTCATGCCAATGTACAAGAACAAAGGGGACATCCACAACTGTGGGCAGTACAGAGGCATCAAACTCCTATCACATTGCATGAAAGTTCTGGAGAGGGTAATTGGTAAATGGATATGCAGAGTAGTAGAATGTAAGATGGGAGATGAGCAGTTTGGATTCAGATCAGGATGCACCACAATTGACCCGATGTTTGTAGTGAGACAGATACTTGAGAAGAAGCTAGAGATGAGGAGAGAGTCCAACTGGACATTCCTAGACTTGGAGAAAGCATATGACAAGGTCCCAAGAAAGCTGATCTGGGCATTACTGGGGTGGCATGAAGTCCCTGAAACACTGGTAAAATTAGTGCAGGCTATGTACAAGGACTGAAGTATAGCCAGCGTCCGGCCTCACAGAGGGGTTCCCAGTGGGAGTGGGTGTACACCAAGGTTCAGCTCTGAGCCTACTGTTGTTCATACTGGTGATGGACTACATTAGCAAACAGGTTGGAGGGAACAGATCAACAAAGTTGTTGTATGGATTACAGGCAGACTCTTAGCTAGAATGTCAGCAAAGGATAGGAGAATGGAATGCAAAACTGAAGGCACATGGGATGAAACTAAGCACAGATAAGACAGTGGTAATGACAGCAAACTGGGGAAATCAGAGGAAGCTGAGAATAGAGATAGAAGGGAAGATAGTGGAACAGGTAAACAGCTTCAAGTATCTGGGAGGGGTGGTTGAGGAGAAGGGAAATCTGAATGAAGAGGTCAAAGCTAGAATCAGAGGGGCTGCAGCCAACTGGCATAGAATATCAGGTGTAGTCTATGACAGAAGAACGCCAAAGAAGCTAAAAGTTAAGGTGTACAAGGCAGTGGTGTGACCAGTACTATTGTATGGTACAGAAACCTGGGCAGTAAAGGCAGAACAGTTGAAGAAGCTAGAGGTGATGGAAATGAAGTGCCTGAGAAGATGCACACTGTGGGACAGATGAAGAAATAAAGAAATAAGAGCAGAAGCCAAAGTAGCTCCAATTGCAGAAAAGATCAAAGAGAACAGATTATGGTGGTTTGGACACGTGTAGAAAAGCAGAAGACAATCTGGTGAGGAAGATTTGGGACAGATAGGAAGAAGGTAAGAGGAAGTGAGGACGTCCAGCAAAGAGGTGGATGGACTGTGTGAAAGAAGATCTGCAACAGCCAGGCATGAGTGCTGAAGAAGGCAGGAGTGTGGCACTGAATCAAGAGAGTTGGCGACAGTTAATACAATACCCCGACTCCATGTAGAAGAAATGGGAAAAAGGGGGCTGATGATGATGATAATGATGATGTTCTCATATGCTCCTGTTAAAGTGAAAAAAATTAAGGATTTATAATTTATGGCAACTGCAATTTCTGTGACTTTATTTTGGGATATCACATACTGGTAATAATGATTTGAATCTTCAAAAGAAAGAGGACAGAAGCTTCTCAACTGTACAGATTTTCCCAGAATGTCCAGATTTTTACCTCATATTTTTGGTCCGTTTTTCATAAAACTGTTTTTCTGGCAAATTAGTGGCAAATCATTAAAAACTGAAGTTAGAAAATAATGATAGAAATTCGAGTTTCAGACTTCATACCCTTCAGAAAATGTATACCAACGCAAAGCCTGTTATTCTATCAACTTTCTATGTCTGTAAGAGCAATATTTAAAATGTGTCCCTATTTTTGGGTCTTAGTCCCACTTTTATTTATGGCTTTGTCCAGATTTCTTGCTGTAAGAGGTTGAGAGGTATGGACTAAAACAACAGTAAAGATCTGAAAGTATTTTTTTTTTTCATTTAGGAGGGCATATTGGAATTAAAGTGAAACATCCCCAAAGTGCTGTTACAATTGCATGGCAAGTACTCCTTTTTTCCTCGTTTTACATTTCTTATGAATGTTTCCAAAAGAAACAGGACATGAAATACACATGCATGCTTTACTTCACAGCTTAGACAGCATTTATATTGTTTGGTTGAAAAAAACTACAATGGCAGGAAATGTTGCTCCCTTTAACTTTCAGATTCACTGCTGGGAAGATCACTCTGATCGGTCTCTTTCTTATATCAAATCACAAAAGTGATACATAATGTTATGGCATCTACTAGTTTGCCAAATAAGGTGCAATTCAACCAGGAAAAGATGAGACTCTGAAAGTTATTATTACATGATTTAAGCATTTTGTTTTTAGGTACACCCCTATTTCCCAATTAACAAAATATGCACCTCCAGGTTCTCTTTACCTTTCATAGGGTGAATACTCCATTCTACAATATCATAAACTCGAAGTTAGCGGATGGATTTTCTTTCACATTCACTATTATAGCGTTGTCGCCTCACAGTAAGATGCTGTCCGGTTCGATTCTCAGCTAGAGTGTCTTCTCCGTGGAGACATACGTGAATGGGCATACCTTTGTTGAAGGTTGTGCGTCAGGGCTGGTAACTCGGCACGTAAAAATCAACTACCAATCATTAGCGGACCAGAGTTCCGCTGTGGTGACCCCTAACCGGGAAAAGCTGAAAGACACAAACAAACAATTACAGTCTTGTAATTCAAAGGATCACAATTATGATCTAAGCAATTAAAACAAGCAACCGGATTTGCATCATCACAGAAAAGCAAGTCAGTTTTATAAAGTTTTGTTGAAACACAAGGATTCAAATTAAAACAGGCATCCAGTTTTGCATCATTACAGAAAAGCAAGTCAGTTTTATTGTGTTTGTTGGTATACAAGGATAAAAATTAATAAGAAATATGCTTAATTTGGAAAAGTCAGGCAGTAAAATATTTGAATAACTAGCTGACTTAATAAAATGTCACTCCACTCCAAAGCCAGCTGAAAAAGTACAGAATTTCAAGCTTATTTATTACTGCAGAAAGGTTGATTAATGTGACATATAAATGTTTTAGAGCAAAGTTAAGTTAATTCAGAACTGCCGTTATAGACATCTTTGCAAGGATATTTGCATGACAGAATGTCTTGTGAATTGAATAATGACAGAATTCAGAGAATACAGGCCTGGATCTTTAATGTAGTCAGATGAACCACTGACAGTGACCGAGGCTACTGGGGTTTGATTAGAGGCCAGGGTACTAGAAGAGCCAGACATGGAAAGAGAGAACCCACCCAGGGGAGGGAGGGTTTACACGTACTGAGAGGCACATGGGGCAGCACAGCCTCCCTAGTGGAAACCAGACAGACCACAGCTCAGGCTGTGGGGGAAGGGGCAAGGTGCCTGAAGGTAATACCTCTTGCAGAAGTAGGGGGATGCTTTGTAGACTGCCCATTGAACTCCCCTGCCTGAAAAAAGGAGAAAAAACAGAAAATGTTTGAACCACTCCAGTTCGTGATGACTCCTCTGAGTCATCTCTCACTCACTGATGGGAGCAAATGGGCTGATTTATCAAGATAAGGTGGTCTGATGCTTGACAGACAGCAGGGGCAAAGAATCACAGCAAAAAAAAAAAATAATAATAATAATTCAGAGAAGGGTTCTGCCTTAGGAAGATATACAAGCTGATATAGCAGAATCAGCATACAGATTTGTGTTACATTTAAATAAGCAAATCATAAAAGTTTTCATCTGAAAGACAGAGATGCAGAGATAAACTAAAATAGAGTAGAATATACATGGAAACAATCTATAAACTAAGCAAAGTATGATTAAAAAAGTAATAAAGGATGTGGAAATGATGTGTAGCATGATTACAAATTTTTAAATTATGAGCCAGATTCAATAACACCTACACTAAGTGCACACGATATGTATTCAAGAACATCTCTACCTCATTCCCTTGTGCTTTCTAGTCACTCAGAAAGATTACACTAAGTGTACATGTAGTCTATCCTTTGTGGTAAACTTTATGAATCTCTGCAAATATTTAAAGCTGCAAGAAAATCAGTAGGAAACCTAACATTAGGAGGAAGAAGGTGTGAGTTATATCTATGTTGTCTGTTCACTCAAGAACGGTGTACACTTAGTTTAGGCTTTATTGAATCCCCCTCTATAGCTATGTGCTGTCTGAGCAGAAATGCAGAGTTTGTAAAAAGAAAATGACATTTTCAAGCAGCAGATTGAAAAAATGTACTAAATCTACTAAAATTGAGTGATGACCTGGTAAATTCAAAAGTCCCTTCCATCTTCATGACTTCATCGCTTATGCGAAATCCTTTGTTGCCAAAGTTTATGCACATGTAAATAGCTGGAAAGATGCATCTGTTCCCCTCAGAAATAAATACAATGCCAAATTCAAATATAAACTCCTGTGGTGGAACCCAAATATTAGCATGTTCTATAACAGACAAAAAATATTTATTGCACACAAAAATGCATCTAACTCTTAAAATGCCAAAAACACTCTTGTTAAACTAAACAAGGAACTCTGGACCTTGATCAAATCAACCAGATCCAGATATGAGGTAAACATAGTCACCCAAGCTAAGGACAGCCACAACACTTTCTTTAATTATGTTAAAAATGTTAAAAACAATGTCCCACACTGCAGAGCTAATAGTAAATGATATCACATACTCATCCCCACTGGGCATAGCCAATCTACAAGTGGACAAATTTAGTTTAAACATCAGCCCCTCTTCCCTATAATAATAATCCTAATCTACAAACTCCTCTTGTCTATACAATAACATTAAAAAAGAGGTTATTATTTTGTTTTTTTTTTCTTTTTTATTATTTCATGTTACTGTACTATACATCTTTATGTACTTCTTGAATTCATGTATCTCTAAACTTATGTAAATTGTACTTGTAATATTTTTTTACTGTAAAGTGTCTCTATTGGAGCTTTTCTCCTCGGGTTTCTACTGAAAACTGTCTTTTAGACCAGCTGGACTAACCTGGTTAACAAATGTCAAATAAATGAATAAATAAAATAAATAATAACCTTAGATCACATACCCACACATACACCCCCCCATACTCAAATCACCTAGTAACAAGTTCTTAAGGTGCTATCTAAGGCTAAGAGCAGTACATCTATGTGTCCAGAAAACATATCAGGCTGCATACTGGTCAGCCTGAAACATGAATTGTCTGATCACCTTCAGAAACTATTCAATAACAGCTTCAAAACAGGCTTCATGCCAGACAATGGATAGCAACAACAGTCATTTCCTTGCATAGCCCTGGGTAATTACAGACCCGTGAGCCTGACCAGTCTTATCTGTAAGGCTATGGAAAGGATCATTATGGAATTAAAATAAAAGGATATAGGTAACCTACAGACTTTCAACCCAACCCAGTTAGGATTTGTCAAGGGCAGTTCATGCCAAGTTAACTTTGGTTGACTTCTTTGAAAAAGTTACAGAAGCAATGGATAAGGTAAAACAGTACGCACTGCCTATCTTGTGCTCATTAAGGCATTCATCGCCATCCCTTACTCCAGTATCATAGATAATTTCTCCCAGATAAATGTCAAGCCCTATATAACTCATTGGATAGCAAATTGGCTCACAAATAGAACCCAGAAACAGGAAGTTATGGTGGCAGCTATGCCTCCTCCAAATGACTTATCACTGGTGATATAAACCAGGCTTCAGTCCTCGGTCCACACCTTATTTGAATTTATATCTCAAAGGTAAAAGCTAATGGTGAAGGTTTGTGGCAGTCCAACTTTGCAGATGACCCCAAACTCAGTACCATTATAAACTTCCCAGAGGACACCAAGATCCTCCAGGAGGGCCTGCCCCAAACAAATAGCTGGTGTCAAAACCATGGACAATAACATTAACCACTGCACCACTACACTACCCAAATGCCAAAAAGTGCATAATTGTATCCCTCAGCAAGCATGGCTCCCCTTGTAACTATCACATTAGCAACATTCCCTCTGAACTCTGATTCTATTGTTATGGCATTGGGAACCTATCTCAACAATGAAGTGCCCTCTGATGACCACATATCCACCATTGTAAGGAAACCCTTTTTCATTGTACAGCTTATATCTACAGGCATTTCATCCAGATCCAAGGATGTAATTGTTCCACTGTACTTGGCACTTACTAGGCCAATTATTGATTTAAATAACCCCCCTCCCCCATTATCTACATGTCCAAACACTTTTTATAACAGAGACAACCACAACACTTTCTTACTAAAACATTCAAGGGACTAAATCATAAAACACTATGCAGACCATCTCAAAGCCTTGTCCTTCTTCTCAGGATCACACATGCTCCTGAGAGGTGACCTCTGCATTGCATACAGAGCTTCAAAAGACCCTATTCTGTCAGATTTATTACACATTTGCAAATTCAATGGTATCATAAACACCCACTCAAGGGATTTCAATTTCTTTTGCAAAATAAACAGAACATGTTAGATGGCTAAGTTTGTATCACAGAGGATGTCACTTCTTTGAAACCATCTTCCATGCCACATAAAGCAAAGTACTTCTGTTACTCTATTCAAATGTAATTTGAATGAATGGAAGGGTAACCACAAATTCACCTTTGGTTTGATACCCTTTTCCCTCGTGGACAGAGGAAACATGTTCGACCTATCTCTGGGTTATTTGCATGAAAAAATACAAGGGATAAAAACTACCATTAGAATTAAAGCTAGGCTTCTTAAGATCCTCATAAATCAATAGCCTAGGCAGTACCAATGACCGTATAAAACAGGCAAAAATCAAAGCTGTTTCAAAAAGTTGCAAGTAAACAACCCACCCTGGAAGTTATATGGTCATGTTGAATGTCACATTCAGGCAGCTGAGAAGAGAAAATAGGGATCATTGTGACAGGATGCATAGTCCGGGGAGAAAGGACTTTGCTAAGTTGTTTCCTGTAATGTGTATATTAAAACTGAGTGAATAAAAATGCAATGTTTAAAGCTGACCCTGGTTGCAAGTATAATTATGATGAATAATAAATCATACGCAAAGTTGTAGAGAAATGGAAAGTGTGAGGAATTGAAGAATACAAGATTGCTTTGAAAACATATATATGATACAAGATAGAAGATCTGGGTGCTGCCAAAGTGATGGTTATATCCAATGGTCATACCTCTCAACCTCTTAGAACAAGAAATATAGACAAAGCCATAACTAATGGAGAGACAAAAATAGGGACAATTTTTAAATACCATTCTTACAAACTACAAAAGTTGATACAATAACAGGTTTTGCATTAGCATGGACTTTCTGAAAGGTATGAAGTCTGAAACTCAAATTCCTGTCATTATTTTCCGAATTCAGTCCTCAATGATTTACAAATGATTTGCCAGAGAACACAAATTTTATGAAGAACAGGCCAAAAATATGAGACATAAATCTGGACATTCTGCGAAAATCTGACAGAAGAAAGGTGTGTCAGTGATAGAACTAATACAAAAATACTGAAGTTGTTACTGATTCTGGACCAATTTGTCTGAGTTAAGTTGGCAAAAGAAATCTGTATGACATTCTGTCAATTAGTTGCCTGTGGATAGATTTTCAATATTGTGCAAAAACATACTGCTTTGCCTAAAGATATACACTGAAAGGAAAAAATGCTGCAGAGAGACCCATGAATGGCAGCATATTTCCAATGTGTTTTCCAAGGTCAAACTTCTCTGTTTTTAAACCACACATGGCAGCAAAATTAAACCATCTCTTGCAAGAAAAAAACCTATAACTTACTGGTTTGTCATATTGGAGACTCTACCCATTGTTCCTGGCATGAAGGTGGATGATTCTGTCAGCATCCATGGCAACTATAAGCTTACAATAAACAGTGAACCTTCCACAAAACAATACCCTATTCCCAAAGAGGTAGATTAGTTTTCTGTGTTGAGTGATGACAGTTTTCAAAGCTGGATATGATTGAAGCATATCTGCCTCTGAAAAAAAAGTTAGAAAATATTTGTGACAATAAACGTTCAAAGGATTTCTTCAACTTCAACAGATTGTCATTCAGATGTGTCCTCAATATTTAAAAAAAAAATAAAGCATTTTGCAAAGTATTGAAATGTTGAAGTTCACCTGGATGCTATTTTGGCAGCTGCCAGTACAGAAACAAACAGAAATTGTTTACTTTGTACATTGTGCTAATTAGATTAGAGACAGACTCTTGTTCTTCAAAAGACCAAAATACATTTTCTTGAGAAATTAAGTGACACGTCTGTGTTATAATACAAGTATCATGAGTTTGCAGATCATCAGAAATAAAGTGCAAGAAATTCAGGAAGTACCAAAACCAAGTGCTATGACAGAACAGAATGACCATTTTCATATTTTGAGAATGCTAAGCTACTGTAACAATGTTTTGCAAAAAAAAAAAAAAAAAAACTGTCAGTTCCACTAACATCATATTGTCTTTTTATTGCATAAAAGCACAAACTGGCAGAGGCATCCATCTCAGGATAGCTCTTCTGAAGTTTCAAAACAAATGCTTCAGTGATATGTTGGACTTGTATAATGGTAGCAAACCACTTACACTGTCATGTGCTGCATCTCTGTATGGTGTTGGTGTAGTACAGTTCACATAAAATGTCAGTTGAACCAAATACAACTAAAGGATTTGTGTTTAGAACCCTGGTGCCTACAGAAAAAATGTTAACAATTAAAAAAATGTTAGAGTAAGAAATTTTCATAATTAATTTTATTGATACAGACAGATCTCAAGATTTTTATTTTAACGGGACAAAAGCTATGCCACTAATGTCTCAAAGAATTCTGATATTGTCCATACTGCTATGGCTAAACTCTATCTAAGAAGCTTCCCATTCTGTCATCCATGTAGCCATTTTAAAGGGTCATGACCTATAACCACAGATAACTTTCTGTCATACAAGCAGGGCTGTAGTTTATGCAAAGCTGGATTAAACCCTAACTTTCTTTCTGTATGACTGCATAAGATTGCTCTCAGGGTTGTCTGCACAATGGGGTATTCTTCTCCCTGTAAAGAAACCTGGCTAAATACACCCCCTAATAGTTACAAGCATCTACCTATACAATGAATTCTTGATTATAATCAGGAATAGGGGGTCCACTAAGAATCTCCTTATATTTTGAAATGCCTGCTCACAAGCTGGTGTCTAGAAAATCTTATCTGGCCTATATTTACTGGTAAGGTCTTTAAAAGGAGCAGATATTGTGCTATATCAGGGAACAAAATTCCTATAGTACCCTGCTGTCCCTAAGAAAGCCTGTACTTGTTTATTGGTAGTAGAGGTAAGGCATGCAATAATAGCCTCATCCTTGGCAGTGCTTGACCTAAGCATTCCACCACCCACTCCGTGACCCAGATAAGATACCTCTGCAATACTCACCAGACATGTTTTAACCTTGGTGGGGGTTCTTTATGTAGAAGGGAAAGCTCCACTGGGGGCTAGGGTAAGTCTGTAAATCTGTAAGCAGACTACCATCTTGGTAGCAGGGGCTTGATTAAGCTGGAGCAATGGGTTGTGATGCCTGTGATGACATTACACTCATTCTGCCCAGTCATGGATTCCTCACTGCAGCATATCCTAAAATCACATCTTAGGGTTGCATGCATGGTGCCTTTCCCTTGGCTCCTGCCTCTCTTAAAGTGGGTGTGGGAGTCTAAGAAGACATAAACTATAATATAATTCTGTCCCTGGATGGGAGAGACCACCTGCAACATCTCAGCAGGATTCAGTCAGACTCTCCTGCTCCGCCAGGAAACAGATGAATCTGGGGTGAGAGAGAGACAGAGATAAAAATGAATGGGTTATTTATGGCATAAGGGCAGATGTCAGCAACAAGAGGAACAGGGGGCAAAAAGAAATGACAAAAAAAAGGAAAAACCTGAAGCAATCATTATACCAGCCATGGACCATCAGGTATATGTAGAGAAAGCAGCACAAATAGCTAGCAAAGTGCTGAACTATATTCTTTGGAGTGTATAATCCAGAGATGATGAGATTATATTCTTGTTCTTTTACATGCTAAAGGAACATAGCTAGGATACTGTGTGCAGTTCCGGGTTGCCTACAAGAAGAACGAGTAAAGGAATATGAAATGCCTGACATACAAGGCCATGTCAAACCCAGATTTGATGAACATGCTTCATCTCAAAAAATCTAGATCCCTCAGAGCCACAAGGGCGGGAGACTTAAACCTCGACACGGTT
Organism: Protopterus annectens; assembly: GCF_019279795.1. Lineage (NCBI taxonomy): Eukaryota > Metazoa > Chordata > Ceratodontiformes > Protopteridae > Protopterus > Protopterus annectens. The sequence continues at coordinate 112,536,807 of NC_056726.1, read as the reverse complement.
ATTAATAGGACGTGCTGGAGGGATAGATTCATCACCCAAAGACTCCCTATGCTGTGGAACAAAATCCCGGTCTATGTGAGGCAGAGCACCTTGCTGGCCTTGTTCAAAAGGAATCTTGACCAATGGATGGGAGATCGCAGATACACCCCAGGGGTTACCTCAGTGTCACTGCTCGACAGAGGCACAGCAAAATAATGGGCATAGTTTCTCCAAACTAAAGGGGTGGCGTAAGCCACAAAACTATGGGCTAGGCTTATAAATGCCCTCGGGCAGATAGCCTGGTATGAACCTATGAACCTATCACCCTATGAAATCACCTACATGAAGGCCATGAGGGCTATTAAAGGAATGGGACTAAAGGAGTATGAAGACCATTGTAACTGCTGAACGTATACCCATGGGAAAGGGGGAATATCATGCAGGTGTACAACTTGCTGCACTGGAAAAGTTTCTTATAAGGACTACAATGAAGCACAAGACCAGGAGGAGAGGAAAGGAGAGGAGAGACCGTCAAATAAAGATTGTGGTTTCTCACTTTAACTCAGACCTCAGAAAGTATTTTTCACAAGCAGAGTTGTGAACCATTAGGATAGATTTCCTGAGAGACTGGCAAGTTAGGAACCCACAGGGGCCTTAAAGAGGACATTGGACATATTGAAAAGCTTCGAACATAGACTGGAAAAAGCAGCAGCTACATACTTGATACATCCAAGCAGGCAGATTCCGGATGGCTTCTTGATTCGTAGTTCACATCACATTAGCTTGGTCACAAAACCACTTAAGTCACAGCTCTCAAGTAGCTATGGTCTCACAATGCATGTACTCCAGTGCATCATCTTAAAAGCAAATGTAATGCAAATAAAATGTTTTATGATAGTAAGCTTCCATAAACCTTCTGTGTGGGGAACTTGGCCCTGCTACACCCTCATCGCTTCATTATTCTCACTCCAACATAACTGTACCTCAGAAGAAAGATACTACTGAGAGGCAAAGTAACTCCATTCTTGCTCTTTCTCCAAGCTTCACTAACCTCAGACCATCGAGAACTTCTTAGGATGTGAGTATTATAATCTTCCTTAAATATGAAATGAATAATGAAATATGAGCAACTGTCACCTGGAGCTATTATGTTTGGACAGCTGTGACTCAATGTCAGGTAATCTGAGCAAATGACTGTAAGCTGAAAGGGGTAGACTAGATAGACAAACTGTTTTTTTTTCTTCTTCTTTTGCATTATCTAATGCAGTACAGTATAATTGCATCTGTTTTAGTGACTGTATCAAATTTGAATGACAAGGCCTTCAATGTGTCAAGCCATGCCTATATTCATCTGTCAAGTCATTGGCTTCCAAGAGTTAAACAATGCTACCTTGAAAAATGCTTCTATTTGCTTTCATAGCAAAGGAAGTAGTAATAGGTAGCTTGTAACTGCCTGCTTCCTTCTTGGACTTCCTGTCTTTTATGCAATGACACCACCACTAGAAATTATCCAATCCTCTGATATCCCAGATAGTCTGCATACCCTCACCAGATATTCTTCAAGCTCTTGTAATTGTTCCTCAGATGTACAGGATCACAGCCCATCTACTCTTTCTGCCTTGCCATTCTGCAGTATCTTAAGTTTATATTCTTATCATTGCCCGCAATTAGTCTGTCTCTTACCCTTCCTATCCATTTCTTCCTTCCATAATTGTACCTTGCCTCATGCTCTTTTGTGAAAATAAAGCTGAAGAAACTGTATACCACCTCTGCTTACTCCTTGACTTCCTCGTAACTCATTTTACTCACTTATGTAGCCCAGACTTTGGTCAAATCCTTCCACATTCTCAAAAATACTTAAGAATACAAAAGCAAACCAATGTACTGGTGTAAATAATTCACGTCCAACCCAAAAGGACAGCAACTCAGCAAAAAAATTAATGAGGCTGCAGAGCTTGGCTAAAACAAACTACTTTAATAAAAACAATGTAAAAACAAACTAAAACTAAAGCATACAAAAAATATAGGCATTTAACAGACAAGCGCTTTCATGCCTGATTAGGGGCTTCCTCAGATCCTTAAAGAGTTATACAAACAAACCCATTCATAAAAAAATAGGCCAATCAAACATTCGCTAAAAATCACATGATTAAGAAAAACTATTCACAAACGACTAGGATGACATCCAATAAGTCATCTTAAAAATATAACCAATTATAATAAAGTAAAAAACTTCATTATCACTGGTTATATTTTTAAGACTACTTATTGGATGTCATCCTAGTTGTTTGTGAATAGTTTCTTCTTAATGAAGTAAAAAAAACTTATAGTCAGCTAAGGTGGTGCAGCGGTTAGCATTGTAGCCTCACAGCAAGAGGTTCTTCGGTTCAACGAGTGAGTTTTAAAGACATGCAGGTAGGTGCTCGTGTGTGCCTTCTGTGAAGGTTTAGGGCTGGCAACTTGACACCATAAAACTCCACTGACAATCAATCTGCAGATCAGTGATCCAATGTGGTGACCTCTAACCAGGTAAAGCTGAAAGACATTACTTTTGAATGAAATAAAAAACTTCCTAGCCTATCATTTAGTTGACTATACTCAATACAGATTGGTAATTTGAACACCAATAAGGTGATAGAAGGAAGATGGAATCACCTATCTAAAACTGGGGTGTATCGTAGAACAAAAATCTAGCCCCACAACTAAAAATAAGTAATCAACGGACAGGAAATTCAACAAACAAACGCATGCTCATATAAAATCAACCATTAATTTATGTCCCGGTCGTCTATTGAAAAATGCTGAAGAAGAAATCATCAGAGTCTACTCTAAATAATACATAAACTCTTCTAACTAAAAATAATTGCAGTATGTTCCTGTCTCCACTTCCTCCAGAGAAAACCCCTAATACTATATACATAAGACACCACAAACTACGTTTGTTGTGTTTCAACAAAATCTACATGGATAAAGCATACTAGGCAAAAACAGTGGCCAAAAACAGCCACCAATAAAAGCCACTAGCATTTATTTGAAAAAAATAATAAAACTATATAAATAAAGCACTAACAGCCTGAGATTAAAATCAATACCTTATGCAAATAAATTAAAAGCTAACTAACAAGACAGATGTCTACTACCTATCAAAACAAAAAATAGAAAATGAGCTCACTCAACACTTGGAAACCTATCCTAGCCAATGCTCACAACAGTGACTGCTCTCAGTAAGACATAATATACAAACTAACACCAATATCTTCTACCAAATCACAGTCGAAGGAGGAATGTTGTAAAGCTCTATCCAAGGTAAACTTAAATACCAGCGCAACCACAATCTGAAATATAAACTTAGCAAAATAAAATAAAACCTACAAATAGGAGACAGCCTCTAAGTTGCAATAATGCAAACAGCAGTCACTTAAGATCAAACACTAAAACATAAGCTCAAATGTCAGTCAATGATCTAGATATGAGATAAAACATCCCAAAAGACAGTATCTTCCATTGTCATTCTGGCTGCCCTCTCAAACTGGCCCTTGACCACTGCCCTTTTCTGTGTTATAGGGTGCAAACTGTCAAAATGTAGAAAACTGTCCAAATACATGGGTTTCCTATAAATTTTGGAGATGTATCTTCTATTTGTGTTGTCAGTGGCCAACCATATATCCTGGTAAGCTATGTTCATATCATTTGTCTCATGGGTGAATGCAAGAAACTCTGTTGTTTGATTAATATATGCCAAAAACATGAGATGTCTTGAGCTTCACCATCCCACAGGATAAAAATATAATCTAAAAAGTGTGTGTAGAATCTACATTAATCAAAAAAGGAGTGTTAAATAAAACCTTTTTCTCCCATTGTATCATAATAATGTTCACAAAAAGACTCCCTGCTTCTAACAGTACTGGATTACAAAATAGAGGCAACAATTTAAATACATTACCTTTAAATGTTACTAATGAATCTTCCAGTTCTTCAAACCATAGGGGATAGGTTTTGCCTCAGCCCCCTTTACTGGGTAAATGGTTACGTTCTGAAGTGTTGTTTATAGAACCTCAGGTGGGGGGAATGTCAATTTTGAAGAAAAACTGGCTGAATTGGCCTATAAATTATTGAAAGTAAAGAAATTACAGCTGGATAATGCATATTTCAAAGAATGTATTAAGGAACATGTAGTACCAAAAGTCCAACATAGGTAGTTCTTTCCGACTTTTCTCATTCCTAACTCTGAGTTACATCATGAACTCTTGAATTTTTTTGACAGACATGGGATGAAGTATATGGATATGACTGTAAACCATAACAACAAATTAAATGATGAAATCATGGCGGATTTAGAAATCTTGAACAATTCAGTCATTCATGATTTTCAATATGAATCATTTAAGTATGAGCATATCCTCATTTTCACACGTATTGATGAATGGATCCAAAATACTGGTTCGCGCAAAGTTAAGAAGCTTGAGAGGGATAGATGTGAATAGAAGGAAATGAAGGCACCATCTCAAGCTTGGGGGACCAGATTTAATGTCAATGCTAATATTTATGCATCGGGTGATGAGCAAACTGACCCGAGACAAGATGTGATGGATGATTTGCTGGAAGAAGAAAATGAGGATGATTTTTTTACAACATGGGAACACACCAGTTCTCTGGAGGTCTGAAAGGATCAGGAACTCAGAACAATCAACAGAACAACAGGAATCTTCCCAGGCAGAACTCGAATACAACCCAACAAAATTGGTGAGGAGGAGCCAGGACACAGAATGGGTGTCAGAATGGCAAGAAGTGAAATTAAGTCTAGTCCCTGATCTTACTACATGTATTCTACCACTATGCACCACCATGACAAATTCTATTGGTGATTTCACGGTCTACAATTTTTCATCTGTTAACATTGATGCTTGTCAAGAGGATTTATTTGCTTGAGATCTAACTTTTGATCCTAACAGGCACATGGACTTTGCAAACACATTCACGGATCTTAAGGAAAGTTCCAGAAAATTAAATTTCATGGTGATGTTTCAAAATGTGAGATCAGCTATGCAACCATTAAGGATATCCAGCACTTACAATCCTCCGATTCACCCTGTGATTAACTGTTTCAAAAAAATCTGTGAGTTAGATATTCGTAAATTGTCATGTTTGGATGGCAATGTAAGAAAACATACTTTTAAAGACAATCTTTCTAGAGAAGAAACAGTGAGATTAAATGATTTACGAGGCAACAAAGAAATTAGGACTATGCAACCCGATAAAGGAAATGGATTGGTCGTGATGAATGAGTGTGACTATCATTTGAAAATGAGGTCCATTTTTGCAGCTGACATCTATAAGGAGGTATCTGTGAATGAGTGCAATGTTGCATACATTAGAATAGAGGGAAATCTAAATGACTTATTCATTGACCAACAAATTTCAATTGTTAATTATAACTATCTAAATGTTATGCATCCTAAGATCCCCCAAAGGTTTGGTTTGCCTAAGATACACAAAAATAAAGATCAACCACCTATGCGACCAATTGTTGATGGCCATGGTTCTATCACCCACTGCTTGGCCAAATTTTTGGACACTAGATTAAAAAGTTTGGTTACCCAGGAGCCACATGTTTGCCATGATTCACTGGAATTTTTACAAAAAATGAATGACCTTTCCTTTAAAGCACATACACCTTTATCACTGTGGATGTCAAGACTTAGGACTGGAATCTTCTTCTCTCTTTCGGCTGTTCCCATTAGGGGTCACCGCAGCGGATCATCTGTTTCCATTTCTTCCTGCCCTCTGCATCATACTCTGTCACACCAACCACCTGCATGTCCTCTTTCACCACATCCATAAACCTTATCTTAGGCCTTCCTCTTTTCCTCTTACCTGGCAACTCCATCCTTAGCATCCTTTTCCCAATATACCCAGCATCCCTCCTCAGCACATGTCCAATCCAACTTAGAACTGACAAAACAACGTAGGACTGGAATGGTTTTCTGACTTTTTGATGGAGAAGAATATTCCACAAGACCAAATTAATGTTTATGTCAATTTATTGAAGATTTTACTGAAAAATAATTTTGTTAAATTTGGAGGTGACTTGTCTTACAACAAGTAGGGGTAACTATGGGTGCAGCATGTAGGGGTCGTTTTGCCAACATTATTATGATACAATGGGAGAAAATGTTTTTATTTAACTCCCCTTTTTTGCATCATGTGGATTCTACACCCGCTGTTTGGATGTTATTTTCATCCTGTGGGATGGTGAAGCTCACGAGGTCCCCCATTTTTAGGCATATATTAATCAAACAACAGTTTTTTGCATTCACCCATGAGAGTAATGGTGTGAACATAGCTTATCGAGATATATGGTTGGACAAGGACAACACAAACAGAAGATTCACCTCCAAAATTGATAGGGAACCCTCATATTCAAATAGTTTTCTCCATTTTGACAGTTTGCACCCTATAACACAGAAAAGGGCAGTGGTTAAGGGCCATTTTGTGAGGGCAGCCAGAATGACCACAGAAGATACTGCCTTTTGGTGATGAGTACATTTTGCTGAAAAAAAACATGTTTTTAAAATGTGGCTATCCTACAAAATTTGTAGACAACTTGATGTTAAAGGTGATTAATAAACGCGAGTCTCATCATTTTGTGCCAATTCTGGGAGGTCCTTGCGTAACCAACAATGGAAGTGAGGAAGTTCTAGATGGTGGGGATACTACATCAATGCCAGCTATGGCTGAGACCATGAACACAAACACAGAGACCTTTGGAAATTCTTTTATTACAATCTATTCTACTAAAGGTCTCTCCATGAAATCAATTCTGGAAAAGAATTGGTGTCTTCTCCTACAAAAGAATACCACTCGTGATTATGTGGGGCCAGGTCCACGAGTGGTGTTTAAAAGGGGCAGGAATTTGAAAAAAATATTAGAAAACAGTTGGTCTAAACACCAACATAAGCAAAATTCTGAATTTATTGGGAAGAAAAAGTGTAGTTGTTACCCCTACTGTCCCAATATTCTGGTGTCCCATGAAATTGCTTTGAACAACCAGGTGGTCGCTATAAGAAACTGATTCAATTGTTGTATAACAAAGGTGGTATATTGTGTACTATGTATGTTCTGCCCCTGTTTTACATAGGAAAAACAGTGAGGAGACTGAGGGACAGAATATATGAACGTTTATATATACTCTGATAGAGTAGGTAGTGACAGGGTAGGTATTAAGAATAGTGTATTACCATACATTCCGATGGTTTTACCATATACAAGGGATGTGAAAAGGTTTGAAACCATCATACGACAAAACTGGCATATGTTGTTAGTAGATGAGGATACTGCCAACATAGTGGGTGGACAACCACATTTTGCATTTAGAAATAAGAAAAATCTGAAACGGCAGCTTTGCTATCCAAGGACACCTGATCTGATGGATAGCACAGTGAATGGTACCCATAGATGTGGAAAATGTACACAGTGCATTTATATAGATGAATCAAGGATTTTTAAGCACCGTGAAACTGGGCGTCTATGGGAGCTAAGGAATTCTGCTGATTGCAATACTAAGAATGTAGTGCACGTAGCTCACTGCACAACATGTTTCCATTTCTATGTTGGCAAAACTAACCGTCACCTTAGGGTTCGGATAAGGGATCACCTTTACTGCACTAGAAAAGGGCAACTGTATAGTGCTTTGGCTAAGCACACATTGGATAAGGGGGATGACCATATATTTTTGTTTCAGGTTTTACACATTCAGAATGTCAGCAATAGGATGGGGGGCATAGTCAATACTACTGAAAATATGGAAGTAAAATGGATTTTGCATCTAGGAGCACATAGAGGTTTGGGTTTGAATAATAGTGTTCCATTGAAGCCAGTGCAAAAATTCAGAAGGTTAAAATAAAAAAAATAATACTATTTTAACAAGAGAAAACTACATAAACACATGCACGGTTTTGGGTCAGTATATGATAATATTTCTTGAGCTGCAGCATAGATATCATTAAAGACAAGCATTTGTGGAGATGTATGTATTAAAGCATATATATTTACTAGGTGGGCAACATGTGCATTTATTAGGCAGAATATATGTATTTATTAAGTTGTTGAGTGTGTACTGCTTATACTTTTATATATATTTTTATATATATTTTTATGCTTATATCTATGCACATACGTAGTTACTAAAACATGAGTATATGTATTTATTCATGGACTTTTTATGTGTTTTATTTATATTTATCCATATATTCTTGTCTTTACATTTTGTGCATGTGGTTTTTAGAGTTTTTCTGACTTCAGCAATTAACTAAGGGCAAAATGTAACCATAGTAATTCATTGATTGCTGAGTGCTGAATTAAGTTTGAGTGGTAGAACTGGTTGTTCTAGTAATGAATTAAAGTATTTAAGTGCTGTTGCTGTTTTAATGAACAGTCTGATGAAGCAATGGTTACCATTGCGAAAGTGCTCACCATTTTGTATTAAAAAGAAGATTTTACTTTGTCATGGTTCAGCTTCTTTATTCTGGCTACCTTCCTACTGGACAGCTGTGTTTCAACATTTTCAACTTCTGGGCTGGTTTGGATTTATTTGTGTGCTGCATATATATATATATATATATATATATATATATATTTTTTTTTTTTTTTTTTTTTTTTAGTCCTTGTTTACAGACTTTGTCAATTGAATTGACTCAATGCTACACACTATGAATTTCTTTGTGGTGGCTCCTTTAAGATGATGTTTCATTTCCTGGGGGGTTGGTGGTTATGTGATTGAACACAAAAGGTACAAAATGTGTGTGTACTTCCAGCAATGTTTATCTGATGAAGTTCATATATTTTGTGAATGAAAGTGCTTATCGCTCATAGTTTTAAACAAGTTTTTATTTCAAAAAGTTTCTAGATTAAAGTTCTTCTGAATTTTATCTGCAGATGTCCCTCCAGCATGTTCTGTTTATTGTAGTAATTGGGTTTAGATCCCTGGAGCGTGTGGCACGGAGGGATTGGGATTTCTTTAGGTGTAGCATATCTAGCAGCTCTGGGTCAGACATAGCTTTGTAGGTCAAGCAGAGATCACCTCTAAGTAGCCGATAAGAGACAGAGTATAGCTGGGTTTTTTTGAGTCTGTCCATATAGGGGATGTGTCTAAGGCCTAAGACCCTCTTAGTGAGGTATTTTTGTGGTTGTTCCAGTTGTAGGTGTCTAGTGAGGTACATACCAAATGGGGCATTGTATTCTATAATAGGTCTAATGAGGGATGAGTAGAGAGGGATTATGACCTCTTTCTTCCTGGATGAGAAACTTTTGTAATGAGATGTGCCACATAGAAGGACTTTCTGACTACAGTGGCAATGTGGTTATCAAAGGAGAGGTTGCTGTCAATCTGTGTCCCCAGGTCTCTTATCACACCTTTGGTGTTTAGTGGACTACCGCCTATGTAGTAGATCATGGGCACCAAATTTTTCCCAAAGGGAATGACAATGTACTTTTTGGCGTTGAGCTTAATGCCATGGTTCTGACACCAGTCATTGGTGTCAGTGAGGCCTGTTTGTAGAATGTCTACATCAGTTGGTGAATCAGTAATGGCTCCCAGTTTGCAATCATCTGTGAACTTAGTCAGCCAGAGTCCCTTTGTGTTAGGTTGAACTTCAGAGAAGTAGATGCCAAACAGGAGAGCACGTAGGACCGATCCCTGTGGGACACCACTTGTAACTGGTCGGTAGTCAGATTAGGAGTCCTGCTACTTTCACAGTGTGGGTTCTATCAGTGAACCATTTGGCAACCCATCTTATGACATAGGGGTTTATGCCTAGTTTAGTGAGTCTATCTATGGTTCCTGAGTGAGGGATGGTGTTGAAGTCCTTGGCAAGTTCTAGGTAGGCTGTGTGAACTACCTTGCCCTCATCCACAGCTCTGGTGACAGACTCAAAGAAGTCTATCAGGCTGAGCAGGCATAATCTACCTTTCACAAACTCAAACTGCATGGGGTCCAGAGTTTGGAGATTCCCTATGTCCTTATTTATAAGGTCCATGATGATGCGCTCCATAGCTTTACATATCAGACTCATCAGACGAATGGGGTGGTAGTTCCCAGGGTCTGTAGTCGCTCCCCCTTTGTGGAGTGGGATGACCATAGCAGTGCACCATTCAGTAGGAACAAAGCCTGAAATGAAGCTGTGATTGAACAGGGTACTCAGGTGTGGTGCCAGTTCACTTTGTAATTGATGTAGAACACAGCCAGAGATATTATCAGGTCCCATGGAATCTGTATTCTTGGCTTTGGACAGTGCGTTTTTTTACCTGTGTAGCTGTGATAATTGGGACTTGGCATTCCTCAGGTATTGTGATAGGCCCTTTAGGGGGATAAAGGGGGTAAAGTTCGCACTGAACCTATCGGCCAATATGTTGGCAATACCAGTTGGTTCTCTATATGTATTGTCATTGTGCTGTAACTCAGAGCAGATCTGAGTATTGCCATGTAGATTCTTGATATAACTATAGAATGCCTTGTGGTTGTCTTTAGAATCTGCAACAATTTTGTTTTCGTAGCTAGCTTTAGAGGATTTGATGATGGATCTCAGTTTTTTGCTGAGGCTAACAAGGGAGTTTTTCCAGTCTTGGAAATTCACTTCAAATGACTGGTGCTAAACTCATGGCTTAAAACTCAGTGCAAATAAATGCATTATAGTACCTTTTGGGAAGTCAGCCACCCCAGGAAACTACATAATCAATATTACTCCCCTAAGAGTTGACCCACTAGTCAGGGATGTGGGAACACATGTAGACAGTAACTTGGTCTTCGACCATCATGTATCCAAGATAGTAAGGAAATCCTTCTATGTTGCTCAACTTATAAGTAAATGCATGGTATCTAGGTCCAGGGAAGTCATTGCACTGCTATACTCTGCCCTCATCAGACCTATCATTCAGTGTAATGCCCCCTCCCCATCTGTATGTACCTGACCAGACACATGCAGCAACTAGAACGTTTGCAAAGGTTCCCTATAAAAAGAATACAGGGCACAAGCACAATGTCCTATGCAGATTGCATCAAAGCCCTATTTCTATACTTTGTCTCCTACAGACTACTGACAGGTGATCTACACCTGACATACAAGACTTCACTGGACCCAGCTCTAATGAACATTTTGTACATCCACAAAGCAAATAGCATCAGACCTATTAGATCTAAAGAAATCAATTTTGCTTGTAATATAAACAGGACATGCTGGAGAGACATATATGTATCCCAGAGAATTCTCTTTCCTTTTCTTTGGAACAGGCTTAATGAAAATCTCTCTTGTACAGGTACTTAATAACCAGTATAGATAAACATTTCATAAACAGCATATTGTAAGTCTGAAAATCAAAAATATACATACGTTTAACAGAATTTAAGCAGAAACCAAACAACACATAACAGTTAAGCGAATGTCTTAAAGTGGCATATAAAGTAGACATCATCCAATCGTATAGCTATTCCAAAAACACTCTGGCCAACCCTTGTTGTCTTCGTGACAATGGCATGCTGCTACAGTCTTAAAGCTATGTGTCTTCAGAAGAAAGAGATGTAGTTGGTATTTGTTTTCACTGTTGCCTCTAGCTACTGTGCCATACTATACTCCTTGCTCCAAATCAACTCAATAAAAATACAACTCAGTCATCATACTGTTATCAGTAGGATTAAGTGGCCAAGTCTCAATTTAATGCCATCATCTTCCAGGGAAACTGCATGACCTCTTCTTAAGCACTACATTCTCTTCCTCCTCACATGTATTGCTTATAGTAGCTCTTACCGATTTGGGAAGCATTTTTAGCTATTCTTCTCGCATTTATTTAGAAACGTTTCGCGTTGCTTTCTTCCTTCTTTCCATTTCTCTTTTCAAGACTGGAAAGTGTTTAATGGGCCACCATGTTTAATCTGCTTCCTTTGGATACCTTTCAATAAACGTTTTTTGATTACTATGTCTTCCCCTTTGATCTCTCTCCTAAATGTTTTAAATCTTTCCAGTTCTTTCTTTGCCAACAGTGGGTCCTCAAAGGATTTTATGCCAGCAGAAAAGAATATTTTCAATACTGCCAGATAAGTCAATAAAAACCTCAAACTAAGCTGCTTAAGTGAAGGTGTAAACTGCCAACTTATTTTCCTCTTAGTTGGTGAATAATCATTATCTGTGAATATTCTGTCTCTCCCAACCAAGAGGTGGTTCCCCATTTGCCATAATCGGGTCAGTAGTTTCTCCTTCAAAACAAAGCAAAGCACTATAGTTTAACCAGTGTAGGTGTCAGGTAACATGTCCCACCATCCTGCAGAATGAATACCCTGTGAGCCCTGTCTATGAGTATTTCTTCAGGAATAATCCCATCCCAACTACTCAGTTGCTTTACTATAAATGTCTTACAGTCTTCAGGGCTCCCAGAAATTCTAAGGTTTTCTTGTCTTTCTCTACCCTCCATCCCCACCAATCACTCTACCACCTCTTCATCCAAGGTTTCCATCTTTAGATGCTTGCTGCCCTGCTGCCACCCACTTGATGGAGTATCACTATTTCATATAAATGCAGCGATAGTGCTCCTTCTATCTCCTCCAGCTTGTTATCTGTGTGACTAATATATTCCCTTAGTACTCGATTCATACTCTGGACCTCCTCTAGCAGTTTGTCCATTCTGGCATGCAATTTTCCAGCTGGGAAACATTTCATTGCATCATTGGGGTTGAACACCGTTATTGCTGGGGCACTTTCTTCACATGGCAACTTTTTCACTGATGTTGTTATTACTTGCTTCTCCGGGTTTTTAGAATGCTTTTTCCTCATGAAGTCTTTCTCCATTTCTTGTAACACCTTTTTGTAGTCAAGGTTTCATTTAGAAAGCCCGTTTTGTTCCTTTATTACTCCGAGGGCACAGAGGGTTCCAGAATGCATGTGATCTAAGCCTTCGCCTGTAAACACCTAATTCTTAAGACTAATTGGCTTCTTCTACCACCTCTAGGCTCTCATCTACATGAAGTTTATCAGTCTAATTAACCTCATGCATCACTCAGTTTTGGTACTTCTTTCTACGCCCTGTCTGAACTGCTTTGGCACTTGTATATTTATAGTTCAGTGCTTGTGCTCCTTAACATGGAGCTTTGCTTTTTCTAGAATGTTATGTAACTTTCTTTCAAAATATATTAATATGTGACTTGAGACCTACACTGGTTAATATATTAAGATATGAAACACCCAATGTAATAAAGTTTTTAAGTTATTATTTTTCAGAATGTATATGCTTAATCATGAGCACTGGGTGAAAGCAAAACAATTTATTTTTACTCTTGTATGTTGGCACTTTAAATGAGTGGAGTGAATTAGACCGGGGAATTTACATAAAATGAATGTTTAAAATTGATTTTAAATGGTGCTTAAGAAGTTCATGAAATGGAAGGACGAAAGTGCTAAACTGTTTTTAGATGTACTGATTTTTTGTTGTTGGGTCTTGTTTTATGGTCCTGCTTTTATTAAACTTTTATGTAGTTTTAGTATTGGAGGAATTATTTTCTTTTTCCGGGTGATCCTAGGATTCCTTTGTGTGCAGCTTTTCTGTGAGTGTTCTAAGTAAAAGTAACTCAGTCAAACATTTGAAATATAACAGACACGGAGAGTTAGAGTTTTATTATAAAACTGACAGCCACTTATTGAAAATTAACATCCAGAAGGGACCAATGCACACTTATAAAAATCATTATTATCAAAAAATATTTTTATTGATTTACAAAAAAAACTCCATATGCCGATGCAATGAAATAAATTGCAAAATTAAATAAGAACACTTGAAAGATCATGTAACAAAAACTATCTGCAATATATACAAAATTCTTTATTAACCTTGTACATCAATCACATTTGGTATCCCAAGACAATATTTATACCAATCAGCAGTCTCAGCATAACACTATGTAGAAAGGAAGATAAAATAACACACAATGATTTGAATAACAATGGCAAAAGCTATATATTCAAACCTATTAAGTATATAAACATCCATGGATGGGTCTACCTGACTTTATCGAAATTTCACTTACCTGAAATTTAGAAGATCAAGATGGCACCACCAAAATTCTACAACACTGAATTTTTACATTAACGGAAGTTAGATCAACAAAACACCAGGTGTGCATATCATACAACACTCAGAGCTTCTGAATGGAGATTGTGGTACAGTGAGGATCAGGAAATTTACCCTTTTCCTCACTGTAGTGTGATCTCAGAGTTGGTATATATAATTTTCAGGGGGTGTGGTGAGTGCAGGAGGGCTTACCCCCTGTAAAAACATAAAAAAGTCAGATTTTTGCTTTGTTTTGCTGCAGTTGGTGTTTCATTGGTATGACTTTCGGTAATGTAAACATTCAGTGTTGTGGAATGTTGGTGTTGTCATCTCGATCTTCTGAATTTTGGGTAAGTGAAATTTTGGTAAAGTCCAGTAGACCCCAGTAGATATAAAGTACAACAAAAGAAACTCTAAAGAATATCATATATCTCATTCTGAAGGGTCAGTTTCTCAAGATCTGATACAGAAGATTCCATGTGGTTTCCCAATTAACAAAGTGCTTCTTACATTTGTTATTATATAGACCCTTAAGTACTTTATAGTAGCAATACAAAAATGCTTAATCATGAGTATTGGGTGAAAGCTGTGATTGTGAATTGCAATATGGAATTTTATCACTGCAAAAATTACAATAAGATGTCCAAAATTGTACTTATTTTCAGACTGTCTGTCTTGTACAGAATCACAAACTGCCATGATAAGTCTTGATAAGTTAACCCAAAAGATTTTAACCTGACATTAATGACATCCCAAACTGTTGGTATACTTGAACAGGACTAAAAAATATGCAGTACATCAGCATCCTTTATCCCAAAATCTCACATCAAATTGAAGATCCTGGAAAATAAGTTGTTGTCTTGGTGGAGTGTATAAAAAGTATTACTAATAATTATAAACTGAAGTCACAGTATCAGATAGAATAGCACCCACATGTTACACTGATGAAACTGTAAAATAGAAGTTGTCCTAGCAAAACAGTCATATGTATTTGAAACTGGCTTAACTGACAAGAGAGCTTTTTTTAGTAGCTCAGAATGCATTTATGATAACCTTCTATGGAAAATGAAAATTTACATGTGAGAGTATTTCATAAGATATTAAATGTGGCTATATAACCTTGTGGTAAATTATATGTGTCACATATTTATATTGCAGATTTATAATCCTTCCAAACAAAAATCATGCAGTGCTGTATTTGTGGAAATGACTAATACCTAACATCCTTTCACCTACCTTAATATTTAGAATGTTGCCAATCAGCACAGTGCAAGGTAGATATTCATACATACGAAGCTATTATCCATCACCTCTCTCATTTCAGAGAGGTTCATCGAGATAAGCAAACATTGTATCATACAGCAGTCTACCTGGAAGAGTGTAGATGATAAGGAATCCGTGCATAGCATCACAAGTTCTTATCAGCACTGATCTCATCAACATTGAGCCCCTTTTCCAAGCATAAGTATGATTCTAGAGGAAGTTATATAAATAAAGGGAGAGTGAATCCCTCATACATGGGTAGGGTGGGGTTAGTGATCCAGCCATCCTAAATATTCTTTATTTTACAACTTTTCATAGCTGAATCACAATGAGTACTGTTTGGAAAAGTTCAGCCTCTAATGGCTTTTCATGATTTCATTTCCAGCAACCCCACAACCCCTGGCATTATCCATTATTCCTTATGTTGTATTTGCAGTAATTCCTAGATCTTTTAACTACCTAATATTTAAGAGGTAAAAGAAAATGTAGTCACCCTGGGTAACAATTTTTTTCTAGATGTTAATGTGACAATTCATGTTGCTTCCAAAGAAGAAACTCCTCTAAACATCTCAAGGTCTCGGAGGTCAAGGCTGGAAGCCCAACACAGAAGCACAATTTCACTCTGCTCTATATGCCCTGTTCTTAAATGGTGTGTTGGATTCTGGCTTTCCCTATTTTTTCACCAATGAAAGATACAGAGGCAAAGGTTTGTGACGGTATTATGTCCGGGATTGCTCATGAAGATTTGAATAAGCAAATCTTAACACAGATTTTGGACATGCTATAGGCCATATCACTTGAAACAAAAGTATTTCAGAACTGTCTGCGACAGCAGTAATGAGCTTCTGTGTTTGGTGGAAGTCATATCCCAAACAGTTACAAAACGACATGAAGTTTAAATCAGACATTATACACCAGCAGTCTCAGTAAATGCAGGATTTAAATTTGGAGTTATCATTGCTACACTCAGGGGTGAATGATTTAGAAAACACTTGTCAGGTATACCAGAATCTGTTGTGAATGACAAACCTTGGGACTTTTATACTCAATTTTTTACCAGCACTTAATGCACTGACAGATATGGACTAGGAAGTGGATTGAGTCTAAAGGGTGGGCAAAAACTCAGAGATTTACCAGTGCTTGCAACAGTTAATATTGAAGCTGCATTGATTCATGTCCAAGGAATGGATATTAATGCCTATCTTAAGAATAGAGTGAGAGTGGAAGGCATGACTACTGGGGTCTACCAAAACTATTCAAGGTGGTTGTTTAAGAAAAGAGCTGCTTTTAATGACATCAGGAGAAACTAGATATGAAGGGCCATGATTTCATAGGCAGTGTACCCAGCAGTACTAGTGGTAGTGGTTGATGGCCACAGACAGCATTATCAGTCCACTGAGGAGGCACAGGCATATATGTAAAATCATCAGGGGAAAAGGAGATAGTAAGCCTCTTGCCCTGCAATGTGGTTGGAAAGAGTGGAAGGGCAGATTTTCCCAGTAACTGTACAAAATGAGGTTCCTGGTGGACAAATGTTGTACTGGGCAACCAGTCACAGGAGGGTGAGATCAGGAAGTGACAAGAAGGTAGAAGGAGATGATATCATTGTGTCTAAAAGGGGAGTGATGAGGATTCAGGGAATGACTTGCAGAGTGGAGAGCAGCGAGATTTAAATACTTCAATGTCATCAAAGAAAGTTTCTGATTTATCCACAGAATCTGGGGGTTGTGCATTAATTGGAAGCAGCAATGTTGGCATGAACATTACTGTGGCTAGCAATGAAAATGCTAAGACAGCTGATGGCAATGATGGGGCTACATCGGTTCAGTATGCACCTCCAATGAATCCAACAGCAGTGTGGACACTGGTAGCAACGTGACTAAATGCATAAGATCTATCAAAGACTGGCTCATTCATTAAATGACTGAGTGAAACTGTTTTTAAGGGACATTTAGTTGCAGCTTGTAGATATTGTAGAAGATAATGGGATCGGTTATTTAATATTATCGGGACATTCGGAATATTGTATGCAAAATGTATAGACATTATATAAACTTATTTCCCCACTATGAGTTGTCTCATTAGATATTCATGTCAATTTATGTGTACTAACACATGCTTTTATTTAAAATGCTGTAGTTTATGAGGAAGAGTTGCTTAATGCATACATACAATAGATAGTTCTGATTTCATTGAGCCATGAGCATATATAAGATTTTGTTTACTATTGCAGGCTATCACAATGTCTGTATATGTTTATATGTGGGTTTCATGATGTAGTATGTTCCAGAGTGTTAATGGGGGGGGAGGGGGAGGCATTTTGTATTGTAAATTGTAGTAGCCAGGATTTAACGATGCTCATTATGGAAAAGAAGTTCAGGGAATTTCAGATCTGTAGAGCATCCACCGATTCTGCCTGCATTTCCTAATTACAAGTTCCCATAGCTTACTCAGTCTAGAGCCAGACATAGGCTTTCATGGATTCTAGGGTCAGTTTTGACATCCAGGGATGGGAGTTAGGAGGGTGGACTGGGGACAAGCTGGCATGGGGGGGCTATTTTAATCCTATTACAGTAGTTACTTGAAATGTAGGATGTCTCACTAAATTTAGAGAGGCAAGATTAGTAATAAAATTAAGAGAATACAAACAGATATTATGTTAGAGGAAGTCAAAATAAAATTGAAAGAAGCATTAAAACATGGAGACAAAAACCTGAAACTGTTAGGATGTAGTTTGGTGGCAAAAGCAGGGAAAAGGGATATACTTCTTTTGGCTAATAAGAGTTTAAATGCTAAGGTGAAGGTGTTAAGGCAACACAAGGATAGTAGGTGGGTTATAGCAGGGTTAGATATCAAAGGGCTGGAAGGGAAAATTTGTGTGATTTATTGCCCCAACAAGAACATTCCTGTGATTTTCCCTGACTTTTATGACAAGGGGCAGGAGGTGTTGCCTTTTTGTTAAAAGGTGTTAATAGTCATTGATTTCAGCATGGTAGTGGACTGGAGATTAGATAGGAAATTTGGTAGCAAGGATTAAAATACTGGAGCAGGTAAGGTTGTAGGGCAGTGGGTGTTGGAAGAAGGCTGGGCGGATATTTTGAGGCAAAGGCATCCTTTGGTGCAGCAATACACCTTTTCCAGAAATGCACTTCAACAAGCTAGTAGGCTGGACAGATTTCTCATGATGGATAAAGAGTTAGAGCAGGCAGCAAGAGTTAAAATTAGAGACAAATGTTTATCTGATCATGCTTATGTTATGTTAACTCTGTCTTCCCAAGAGGAGGGCTACAATGACAAGATGAAAATGGATACTTTGATGGTGGCTCAGTGAGTTGGGGGTCAAGGAGGGGGAATGTATTTTGAAATAAGTCAAAATGAGAAGACAGTGGATTCACGTCTATCTTTAGCTGATTGGTAGGATGCTATAAGGTATACTATATGGGGTCATTTTATAAGCTTGGAAGGTCATTGGTCTACAGAAGCTAAAATATTACAGAGTGGGAGCAGCAACTCTGACTGGTGCAGAAATGTTTAGATGAGTTGTCAGAGGACAGGACTGTATTTGGTCTAGTTTTCAGGATTGGTGTGTTAAGGGCATTGACAGAAGAGCAAGAAACAGCATTAGTTGAACATCACATGATTTCTGTTCAAGATTTTTGGTGGGTCAGAAGGGTAAGATCCAGCTAATGGTTGGCTTTGAAGGTAAAAGACAGGCAAAAAAATGGAACAAATTATTTCTGTCTTAGATAAAGCAGGCATGGTAGTTTGGGAGCCAAGATACATCAAGCGGATATTCTGGAAATTCTTTTTGGATTTCTGTTCCTCCAAAGAGGAAGTTGAGTAAGCTGTTTATGTTCAGTTGGGATGGACTGCAGCTGAGCATCAAGGAGCAGGCGGGGTTAGATAAAAAAAATATCTGAACTGGAGGTGAGAGATGCAATAAGGGCTTTGAAATCAGGTAAAGCACCTGGCAGTGATGGTTTACCAATGGATTTTTACAAGCTTTACAAGGATCTGTTGGTTAGGGACTTGGTTAGAGTGTTCAGTGAAGGGAATCATATTGGGATCTTGCCAAACTCATATACCAGTATGCTGGTGGTTTTGTTTCTGAAGGGTAAATTGGATGTACCGCTTTGGTATAATTACAGACCTATTTATTTAACTAATGTTGATGCAAAATTCTTAGCCTCGGTGTTAACTAACAGTTTGCAAAAATTGATGAGCAAATTGCTGTCGTGCAACCAAAATGGGTTTTGTGAAAGATAGATCAGTTGAAGCCACTTGGTGGCTAATTCGACAATTTTTGCTGAGGGCCAAAAAGGAATGGTGGGAAGAGGCAGGGGCTACACTTTTTGACATTAAAAAAGCTTTCAGTTCTCTTCAGTGGAAATTTATATTTTGGATTCTCAGTAAAATAGGGGCAGGACCTAACCTTAGAAATTGGGTTTCAGTTCTGTACAGGAATGCTATTGCTCATTTGTTGATTTACGATGAGATAATGAAAGAGTTGGAAATAAGCAGAGGCACATGGAAGTGTTATCCCCCCATCAGCCATACTTTTCATTTTAGCTATGGATACCTTGGTACAACAAATAGTTCCTTACCTGTTCAATATTCCCTACCAATGGAAAGCTTTTGGTTTGTTTGCTGATGATTGTATGTTGATATCCAGTAGTTCAGATTTAATTTTACCCGGGATTGTAAGCATTTTTGATGAATTTAAGGAGGAGTTAGGACTGAAATTTAACTGGAATAAAACAGTGCAGATCAGAGCTGTTTTGGGGCTGCATGTAACTGAAGAATGTAGAACAGTGAGGAAATTACATGTGTACTATCATGGGTTTAACACTATATAGGAAGGAAGGAGAAATGATGGTGAATACCTATGCTGCTCCAGCTGAGTCAACATAGTCCCAGATGGTACATTGGGCCGATAAAGCATTCACCTTAGCTGGTAGGATCAATTTAATCAAAATGATGGATCTTCCAAAGGTGATTTATATCAGCAGGCAATTACTTCCCAGGGTGTCACATTTCAAACAGATTCAAATTATTCAATCGAAGTGTGATAAATTTGTTTGACATGAGAAAGGAGTGAAGATTGCTAAAGGTAGCTTGAAGCTTCCTAGGAGATTGGGGAGATGGAGGATGGCAGATTTCGATTTATTTCTTTTTGCATCTCATTTGGTAGTAAATCAGAGATAGTGTGAGTTTATCTCTGCAGCTGATGTGAGGGATGTTTGCACAGGGATTTGGGAAGTTCTACCATTTGACAAGTTTTGTAAATTTCTAGATGGTCCCAAAAGGAGTTATTTGGTTTGTATTGTGTTGCATTGGGGAATAATCATAATATCAAGGTTTCAAGATTTCAGATAAGCTGTCTATTGGAAAGGTTGGATGAATAGGCATGTAAATACCATTGCTGATTTGGTGAAGCACTTTTTTGGTGAGATATTGTAATTCATAAGTGAGATGTTTTTAAAGTAAAATATAACCTTCCAGAGAAGGTTTGGCTAAATTCTGGCCAACTGACCCATGCAGTCCATTCTTGATTGAAGATTATAGGATTGGATAGCAGAGGTAAGAATTTATATCTTGCTGAACTGGAGCAGGAAAATATTATGATGGGGAAACGGCAAAAAGTTTTTCCTCATCTAAGATATACAACTGGATGATAACTCACAGACATGGGAGGGTTGATGGAGAAATTGATATTAAAATGGATGGATAAGGAAGGTATTTATTTTACCAGGGAATGACGGCAGGAGGTTTTTAGATAGAAGGTTGCCTGAAAATTTTGCCTGCAGTATTGAATCATTATATGAAATGGTTGCACAGATGGTTCAGGACATCTCTGCAAACACTAAACACTTTTGGAGCAGGTGATGGGAAATGTTGGAGATGTGGAGAAGAGAGGTATGATAATATTCATATGATTTTGTCAAGTAGCAATATTCGCAATTGTTGGAAAGATGCAGCTGTGGAATGGGAAAGGATTCTTGAGAAGACTGTCCCAAGGCACTGGAAAGTTTATTTGTTGGGATTAGGAAGAGACTTTGAAAGTTTGAGGCAATTAAAG
Source organism: Protopterus annectens (assembly GCF_019279795.1). NCBI lineage: Eukaryota > Metazoa > Chordata > Ceratodontiformes > Protopteridae > Protopterus > Protopterus annectens. The sequence continues at coordinate 112,515,398 of NC_056726.1, read as the reverse complement.
AAAGATGTGCTTCTTCTACTTGTGGGAATGGGTGAAAAGTCTCATTGTCAAGGCATGGCTGGGTGGTTTGGGCTGGAATAGGGACTATGTTGACAAACACAATCTTAGGATTGTTCGAAGTGCTCAGAATTACAAGTTAAAAAAATAAAGTAGACAAAGTGTGGGTAAGTATGAGAAATTATTATAGTGGGGAGGGGATAGTGTAATTACTTGATGCCTATCCACATCACATGAGGGTTAATATTGTTACCTGTGGTTTGTGCATGTTATTTTTATGATGTGTTTATGGTTGGGATGCATTAATCTTTTACATCTCATTATGTAATGATATCTTATGCATTTATAACACATTTTATATAAAATTATAAAAAAAAATATCAAGGTCTCTCCCTATCAATTAAATTCAATTTCGGGTTGTTGGTGAAATTAAGGGAAGCCTACAAACTGTAATAGAATATTACAGTCCATCTTCCTTTTAATCAATGTCTTACAATAAAACCAGTTACCATAGTAGACAAAGAAAACTGAATTAATTGAACAGATGAGACGTATAAACGTCACGGCTACAACTTTATGTAAAAAGCAAACCCCAGTACTATTCACAGGTAATCAGGTATGTGCTATCTAGACTTTTTAGTTTTAGGTTTATAGGTAAGTACTAGGCTATCTGCCCAAGGGCATTTATAAGCCTAGCCAGAGTGTGTTGGCTTTCGCCACCCCCTTAGATTAGTTCCCTGTGCCTCTGATCAGCAGAGCCACTGCAGTGATCCCCGGGGTAAATTTTCTGTTTCCCATCCACTTGTCAAGGTTTCTCTTGAAGAGTGCTAGTGAGGGGCTCTGCCTGATGTATATTGGAATCTTGTTCCAAAGTATGGGGAGTCTCTGGGTCAGGAATCTATCCCTCCAGCACATCCTATTTATCCTTGTGGTAAGGTTTATATCCCTAGAGCATGTGGCTCTCAGGGATTTGTTTTTTTTAGGTGGAGCATATCCATCAATTCTGGGTTGGACATGGCCTTGTATGTCAAGCAGAGATCACCTCTGAGTAAGCAGTATGCAACCAAGTACAGTTGCAGTTTCTTTAGTCGGGCTGCATAGGTCATCTGTTTGAGGCCAGTAATCCTCTTGGTGAGGTACTTTTGTGGTCTTTCCAGCTGTTGCAGGTGTCTTGTAAGGTACATCCCAAATGGGGCATTGTATTTTATAATGGGTCTAATAAGTGATGAGCAGAGAGGCACAATAACCTCCTTTGTTCTAGATGAGAACCCTTTTGAGATTAGGTGGGCCACATAGAAGGATTTTCTAACCACCTTGGCAATATGATTATCAAAGGAGAGATTGCTATCTACTTGGGTCCCCAGATCCCTTATTACTTTTTCTGCATTTAGGGGACTACCACCTATGTGGTAGTTCATGGGTACTTTGTTTTTTCCAAAAGGGATGACTATGCACTTTTTGGCATTCAGCTTGTGGCCATGATTTTGACACCAGGTATCCGTCTTAGTGAGATCCTTCTGGAGGGTGTCTGTATCAGCCGGAGAATCAATTATGGCCCCTAGTTTGCAGTCGTCTGCGAACATGGTCAGCCAAAGTCCTCCTGTGCTTGCCTGTACCTCTGCAAAGTATATACCGAACAGGAGGGGTCCTAGGACTGAGCCCTGGGGGGACGCCACTTGTAACCGGTTTAGAGTCGGACCTAGAGTCTGCAACTCTCACCGTGTGGGTTCTGTCCATGAGCCAATTTGCAACCCATCTCATGATGTAGGGGTTAATGTTCAGGTTGGTGAGTTTGTCTATAATACCAGAATGGGGAATGGTGTTGAAAGCCTTTGCGAGGTCTAGGTAGGCTGTGTGGACCTCCTTACCCTCATCTAATGCCTTGGCAACTGTCTCAAAGAAGTCCACCAGGTTTAGGAGGCATGATATGCCCTTAACAAAGCCAAACTGGGTGGGGTCATCCAAAGTTTGGAGGTTTCCAATGTCTCTGTTAATGAGTTCCATGATGATGCTCTCCATAGCCTTGCAGACCAGGCTAGTCAGGCTTATAGGGCAATAGATCCCGGGGTCTATTGTGGCGCCACCTTTGTGGAGTGGGATAACTGTTGCTGTGCACCACTCTGTGGGTACGTAGCCTGTAGAGAGGCTGAGTTTGAACAGTGTATTTAGGTGAGGGGTTAGTTCATTTTGGAGCGCTTGTAAGACACAACCTGGGACACCATCCGGTCCCATTGAGGCTGTGTTTTTGGCTTTGGATAGGGCTGTTTTAACCTGTGTGTCGGTGACTGCCGGGGCCTTACATTCTTCTGGTATAGTTATGGGCTCTTTAGGGGGTGAGAGGTGTGTGAAGTTTGCACTGAACCTGTCTGCCAAAATGTTGGCAATATCAGTCAATTCAGTGTATTTTGTGCCATTCTGCACCAACTCAGAGCATATCTGAGAGTTCCCACTTAGGTTCTTGACATAGCTAAAGAACGCTTTGTGGTTATCTTTGGAGTCCTTGGCAATTTTTCTTTCGAAGCTAGCCTTGGATGATTTAATGAGGGATCGTAGTTTCTTGCTGATACTGATCAGGGATGTCCTTCCTTCTAGGGATTTTGCTCTTATCTGTACTAGTTTCTTCCTTCTATTGTAGAGCCTGTTTATGGCAGGGGTCCACCAGACTGGTTTCCTTTTCTTGGAGGAGAGAGTATTGGTTTTACTTGGGATAGCATGATCCATGCATTCCTGCAGATGATCATAGAGTGCTTTTGTATAGGTTTCAGCAGCTTGGACAGCATTGTCCATTGGTGTGAGGACTGTGAACCTTTCCAGCTCAGTCTTAAGCAACGTGAAGTTTGCTTTTGAAAAGTTTTTCACTGTGGTTTCCTTGATTGGGGTTGGGGGAGGAATGTGAATATCCAGAGTGATTAGTCTATGGTCTGATCTAACCAGCGAGGGGTTGACATCAGGTGTGGAACACTGGTCACCCATGTTGGTGATGACCAGGTCCGATATGTTGTTCCCTCTGGTGGGGGTGTTGACCAGTTGATCCAGGGTGTTCAAGTTTATAAATTCTAGGAAGCGTTGGGCAAGGGAGTTAGTACTTGAGTAGTTCTCCCAGTTAATGTTTGGGTAGTTGAAATCACCCAGTATTACGGTGTTTAGTAGTACCTTCATATTTCCCAGTGTCTTCAGAAATGCGGAATGAGGGTCCTGGGTCATGGTGGATGATCTGTAGCAAGCTACAATTTGGATTGCAGTTTTGCCCATTGTTATTTGCACTTGGATGATCTCTGATGCATCATGCTGCGCCACTAACCTGGAGGTGTGAGTATCCTTGATGAATATGGATACACCCCCACCTTTTGTGTTTCGGTCCGGGTTCTGTGGCCAAAAGGTATGGTATGAGTTATAGCCTGGTAGTGCTGGGGTGCTCTCTGGAGCCTTAAACCAAGTTTCTGTTACTGCACAGATATCGATGTTCTCCATACTGAGGTGTGCCTCGAGTGCATGCATTTTGAGGTTTAGACTTCTGGCGTTGAGTAGCATTACCCTCAGTTTTTGGTTACTTTTGCTATTTACAGTGGTGGGTTTGACTTTTGAGCCTTGCCTAAAAAAGGCACTATGGGGGCGGCAAGTGTCTTTGCCAGTATTCAAAAGCCTAAGGGTGACAGGTGCAAGCCATCTCTTGCGAAGCAACGTGGCTTGTCGAGCATGCCATCCCAGGCAGACAGATACTGGATCCCCTTTGAATGGCACCAGAAACTTAGCCAATTGTTGAAGTTGATCATTTTTGCTTTATACTGTGGCATCATTCTCGGTGAGGGTAGGGTGCTAATCAAGGTCAGGGTCATACCTGCCTGGCCTACATGATCAGAGAGCTCCTCCATGTCTCTTTTCATGTAGTCCAGGGAGGTACATCTCAGGTCATTCACACCAACATGTACAATGACAGAGTCATATTTGTACTTGTTCTGGGGTGACCTGAGTGCTTGTGTTATGTGGCGGATCCTGGCGCCTGACATGCAGCTAACTGTAACCTTCTCCTTGTCCAGCCTAGTTAGTGGGACATCAGTGTGCCTGACTATAGAGTCACCTATCACTAGTGTGTTGAGTATGTTATTTTGCCTTAAGGGCTGTGATTGCGTGGCACACTGATTATGTGAAGTATGTGTTTCTTGGTTGGTGATGGGTTGTGGAGGTTGCTTGGATGTGTGCTTTGGAGGTCTCTGTTGCTTTTGCAGATTTTTATTTAGAGCGTCCGAGTATGTTTTCATGTCTTTATGTGTGTTATTTGCCTGTGTTGGTTTGTTAGGTCTATGTGAGACTGATGGTGTGTTGCAAGTATTACCCTTCTCCTCTTGACAGTCAGTTACAGTCTGAGGTTGAGAGAGCTTTGCCTCCTGTCTGGCTGTATAATTGCATCTCTCGCATATATTAGTGTTTGGTGGTAGGAGGAGAGAGTTGTCTGTGTATATGAGACAGTTGTAACATTGCCTCAAAATGCCCAGATTCACCAGTTGGACTGAAGAGTACACTGGAAACTGCCCTTTGGACATGTCTGAATAGGTAGAGTGAGCTGTTTTTCCGATTGACTGGTGTGGATGAATAGAGAGCCTTGTCCTTCTGGACAGTATAAGGTGGGGCTAGTGCTAGGGGTATTTAGTGCTCGTTATGAGTTTTAAGCAAGTGCTGGGCTGTAAAATGAATGGTTTGAGTGCTAAAGTTGAAGGTTTGTCTACTTCTAAGGGAAAAACTGAAGAGTAGACTTCGTGGAGTCGGGAATAGTTTAACCCTAACTAACCGGAGCTGCCCGGCGTGCAAAAACCGCACAAATGCATTTTTTATATCAGAAAGATTAAAGAGATAGAAATTAGCCCAAAATGGCCAATAAAACTACAGTTTCTGGGCAGAAACCACTCCTCCAAGGGCAGGTAGGCTGTTCAGAGCTCCTCACTCTCACTGGTGAACAAAGAAACTTCCTTTTTGCCCAAGTAAGGTATCGCCAAAGACAGAAGCTTAAACACAGTCCCGGTATCAGCAGGTATCTGAAACTGGACTTTTCTAGATTAGTAAGGCAGGAAAATTTTAAGCAAGATTTTTTTTTTCAAGAAAACAGTAGAAACAAATGCAAAAACACTTTTATAGTGCAGTAATGGCTGTCACACTTGAGTGGGAAGCCAGTAACAGTTAAAAATACAATTTACAAAAAAAAAAACGAAATTTAAAGTGCAGGCACAAATAAATGCAATTTCAGTGTAAAATGAGCATTCTGAAAAGCAATAAACACAAGAAAACTAGCATTTAGGTGGAAATAGCAATAAGCAACAAGAAAAAAACAAAAAAATGGCACTTAAACACTCCAAATTCTCTTCTTTTGTCTCTCTGGCGTTGTAAGTCTCTGCAGGACACCTGGGCAGGATTTGTTGAGCTTTGTTTCCCTTCCATATAGCTCTCAGTTACATGGTTGCAAAAATCCCAGGGCACTTCAAAAAATGGAAGAGGAGCAATTGTTTAGTGCTAAAGGGAAAATAAGGGAGTATTTGTATAAAAAGCATTTCTTTATAAAGGTTTCTGTTAAACAAGTGTTTATATAACAATCCCAAAGCACAAAAATTACTAGTACAATGATTCAGGCAACAAAAAAAGAAAGAAAGGGATGTTACCAAAGTTAGGGAGCCTATGATTAGAAAAAATAACTAGAGACACTGCAGAAGTATTAGAGATATTTTGGAATTTCTACAAAAATCTATATAGAGCAGAAGACTGGAGAACTAAGAAAAGCCACAAATAGGTATATTTATGGAAGACATAAATATGTCAAGGTTAGGGGAAGATGAAACTCAGGGATTTATAGCTAAGATGTGAGAGGATAATATAATAATGGTGATACATAATTAATCAACAGAGAAGTCTCTAGGAACCAAAGGTATTCCTGTGGAAGTTTGGAAATTAGGAGGGAAAAGGTCCTAAAGACCTGGAAGGTTTTGTTCAATGATACTTTAAAAGAAAAGACAGTACAAGCATCTTGAAAGAAAGCTGCAGTGATTGTACTATGTCAAGACAGCAAAGACCCTTTAAACCCAGCTTCATATGAATTAGTTTCAGTTATGAACCATGATTGTAAAGGAATTATGTCTAATGACTCAGGCAACAGAAAGTAGAAAGGGCTGTCACCAAGCTTAGGGAGCCTATAAAAAGGAAGGTAACAATAGATCCTCTAGAGGTATTAGAAATATTTCAGAAATTCTATGAAAGTCTGTAAAAAGCAGAAAAATACAAAATCAAGAAAAGATACAAATAGAAATGTTTATGGAAAAATTACACATGCTAAGGTTAGAGGTAGATAAGGCTAACGGTTAGGATAGGAGGAGATGAGATAAAAATTGTGATGTATAACCAATCCACAGGAAAGTCCCCAGGAAAAGATGATATTCCTGTGGAAGTTTGGAAGCTAGAAGGGAAAAAACTGATAAAGATCTGGAAGTTTTGTTTAACAGTATTTTAAGAGAAGAAGTACCAACATCCTGGAAGAAAGCAGTGGTAGTTGTAATACCTAGAGGGAAAATATCCATAAGACCTAGCTTCATACAGGCCCATTTCAATACTAAACCATGATTATAAAGTGCTCATGTCTGTAATGGCTAAAAGAATAACAAATGTAATGCCAAACTGATAGATATGGATTAATGTGATTTTGTGGAGGGGAGGCAAACATTTGATAACATTAACAGAACACTGATGATCCAGAGGGAAGCAGAATGTAAGCAAATACTATTGTTGTTGATGGGTCTTGATGCAGAGAAAGCATTTGATAGAGTAGGCTGGAACTTTATGAGCAGGGCAATTGAAGCATTTGCATTTCCTAAAAAATTATAAGGTGATGGATCAAAGGCGAAAATTAAAGTGGGTGGAGTCCTCTTTGATAATTTCTGCTTGAGCAGAGGAACCAGGCAGGGGTGTCCTCTTTCCCCTTTGTTATTATTATTTGTTATAGAAAGGCAATGTACAAAGAAACAATGTGAAGATATTTGTATGGCTCCCAAGTATGCAATGAAATCTAGAAGGTTTAGGATTTTTAGATGGAAGTGTTTGCGAAGGCATCTTATACCCAAAGTAGACTTCAGAAAAACTTCCCACAGGTAGAGAGCAATTGCTGGAGGTGGAATGTGAGTGTACCTGGCAACATGGATGGTTTTTTTGGGGGGGGGCGGGATTCAATGAGTTGACAGATTTTAGAAATTCCCTACAGGGTACGTTGTCAGAAATTTTGGGGCAGCAAATATTTTAACAAAGATAGAAAATGGAGGTGGAATTGTTAGCAAAGGAAGGCGTAAACTACACAGAAATTAACTAAATCTGTGGAAAATTTAGTAGGAGTGATATTTCACAAAACGTAGGACTTGAGTAATCCATGTAATGTTAAACTGAATAATAATTGTTAACACAAAAATAATATCTGTATAATGCATGAAAACAATCTTTGTAATGGTTTGTTTTCTCTTTTATAACTAAGTAAATACTCATTAATATGTGATGTTAATAAAGATGCTTAAAAACAAAAAAAATCACAAATTGCTACTCTGAAGGCAAGAGTAAAAGAATCGATTCTAAATCACCACATCGAATGGTGATAAGTTCAAAAGCCCTTTGTTCGAACCTAAAAGTCCAAAAACCCTAAACAGCAAACTCACGGAACAGCGAAAAAAATCGCTGCTCTATGAAAAAAAATCACAACTTTAAAACAAACTGAAGTGGGGGGCTTTGCCCCCACACCTCCCAACATGGGGGGGGCTGTGCCCCCCACACCCCCTTCTTAAATATACCAACTCCAAGATCGCACTACAGTGGAGGAAATAGCAAAGCCCCGAAGACGGCCCACCGATTTTTTTCCCTGGGAAAAAAATCTATGTTCCATAACTTCGAGGTTTAGGACTTTCAGACTTTTCGGTTCAAACAAAGGACGTTCGAACTTATCACCATTCGATGTGGCGATATAGACCCAAAGAATCAAGGGGCATCAGCTACATTAGGAAAATTCTACTGAATCAGTTCATTCTGCAACAGTTTATGGTACTAAGAAGGTGACTAACCTTCCAGCTGACATAATGTAAATGGAACAGCATTTAACCTGTCAGTTTAGACTCACTGAATTTGCATTCCCTGATCACTACTGTCCATAGAAAATCACTGCCAGTGCAACTACCTGTGATAGCCCTGTGCATGGACTTTCCTTTTCCCATGGTGATGTCACCATGGGATAGATATACATACTTATGGGAGTATGGGGGACTTAACTTGACAGGTAACCATATGTCAGGATCCTGTTTAGTGAGTCCAATAACACTACAGCTGAATGGCTGAAAAAGACAGATTTGCATTTACTAAGTATGAGATGCCTTTTCTCAGAATATTCCCTTTTCCCCAAGGTATGGGGACCTTGGAGTTAAGTATATATACATCTGAGAGGGGGTGGAGACCCCCCACATACACACATTGGGAGGTGCAGAGGAGCAGATGGGCAAGTGACCCTGCAAAAAAGAACTTCAAAGGAGAAGAGTGATGTTCGATATTCACTCACCTGTGTTTTTGGTATTTTTTGGCATATTAACGTTCTGCTTTGCCAGTGCAGACAAATGTTTTGAGCTGGTCCAAATTTCAGTAGTTTCTGTTAGAAACATACAGCTAAATAAAAAATATCCAGATTCTACTAACAATTATTCCTGGACTGATAACCAATATGCAGGAAAATTAGGTCACTTTGGGGAATAATTAGAAAATTATTAAAAACAATAGTCAATAATTTGAAAGGAATGGGAATGGAATTACTATTACCAAAGTTGTTATAACTACTGCTGATACTTCACACTCCCCACTTAGAAAGTTTCCCAATCAGCATGCTGGATAGTGGACTTTTGCAGGTAGGGACACAGCAGATTCTAAACCAGATTGATACACATTTTAATGAAGGAACTACCACTTCATAGATCCCCACTAAACTACTATATACAATCAGAAATTAAACACTTCTCAGTTTCATCACATTTTGCGAAATAGAAAATGAAAAAGTAGACAGAGGAAAACAGGACAGAGACTTAGGATAAATGTTAAACATGGACAGTGCACTATGAATGTTCTCTGCCATCCTACATAAATTACTAGCAACAACAAAAAAATAATTATAGTTTAATATTCCTGCCAACCTGAAACATTAGCCACAGCAATAATCAGTGCATAAATGAAAACATCATGCCTCTGTGGATAAACGCATCTTTAACCCCAATGGCAGTTAGAAAACAGACTCGCCTGCCAGATGCACAATGTTTAGAGCAAATTATGTCTCTGAGGGGGCATATGCAGTAAAATCTTTTCTCAAGAAACCAGATCTTGGTAGAACCATATTGATTTTCATTCTGGCACAACTATCACATTTTCCACAAATACAAGGCTCTCTACAGACACCTGTATGGTGACTGGGCTGATTATAACTCAGTTAAACAAAGGCACACCTGCTCTGGATACTGATTTGGACCTTAGAATGTGAAAACCTCAGTTGCTGATGAATGTGTTTAGGGACAGGCAGAAGAGATGATGTTTAACATAGTCTTGACTGAGCAGGGATCATAGCGGGAGATAATACAGCTCTGAACAGGCTTACCAATTGCACTCATGAATGACTGCATTTTATATTATTTTATTATTTTATCTGTTTTCTTTCTGTCTCATGCCTCTGCACCTTTCTGTACTTACACTGTTAAACACAACATAGTGCTTGTAGTTAAATTGTTAGTCTTTTTGAATTGAAACATACTGATAACTCTTCATTTAGATGTATTTTTAAACATAAATGATGCTGTGCTCACATGGAGTGCACTAAGTAAGGCTAGTGCTTTAAGGATTATACCTGGGTAGTCGGGCATGTTAAATGCAGTTTTCATGTTAATGTAATCAAATATAAGGCACATCTGGTTAATATTATTCTATCCTTACCACTGTGTTAAACAAACCCATGTTACATAAACAAATTATTATGATTCATTAGTATTTTCAGGTGAACCAATTACATGCAAGTACAACTGTACTGCCTTATATAGTTTTGATGGGTTCCTGTTAGTTCAGCAAAAAAAAAATCAGTTCAGTGAATGGCATTTTTAGTGCACTTACATCAAACATGTCATTTGTTGAATTGTTCATACTGAGATCGTGGTACAGTGAGGATTGAGAAATTTGCCCTTTCCTCACTGTAGTGCAGTCTCAGAGTTGGTATATATAACTAGCAAAGGGAGTGTGGGGAGCTCAGCCCCCCACATGAGCAAAATTTGATAAATGGCATTTCCGATGAAATGCCGTTCGTTGATGTGTCTCTTCGATTAAGTGATATAGACCCAGTTTTGATAACTGCCACATAAGAGTATTCGGGCAGTAGGTTAAAATGCTACTGCATACGCATAGAAATGTTTAACATAACATTGTATTTTATTAAGCATTACATTTTGCATTTTTTTCCAGTAGAAGTAAAATTAAATAGCAATAAACTGTGTTGTTATTCAGTGACAATATTTCAAATCTAACTGAATTGTACTGCACTCCAAGTTCGAGGTATAATTCAGTATCCCACACCAAGGAGCTTATGACAGTCATATTCTAATGCCACAAAGGGGTAAAGCAAATATGTTATTTAATAATACCCTTGTAAAACCACAGTAAAACTACAGCTCTGTAAGTTTTCATGAAGATGTACCTACCCTACAAGTTAAAAGTAGCCTCCTCCTCTTTTGATATGATGTTTGTGTGTAGTTACAATGGCAGAACCTGAGGGGAGTATAACAAGGTGGAGTAACTGTGTTTGGTGGTAAACACACACATACGTCTTTAATCTGCCCTGTCCTATTACATCATATTGGCACAGATAAATGGAAATACCAAAGAGCACTCATTGTATCAGCAGTTTTACTTTAAAACCATAGAACATGTCTTGCTTTTTTAAATAGTACCACTGTAAAAAATGATGTAATATTGCAGGGTCAGGATAATCCAAAATAAAGACACCAGTTTGGTGACTCAAGCTGTGCCTTCACAAAAAAAAAAATGACCATGTCATGGGTAAATATTTGTATTATCTTCTCATTGCAATGGTGTATTGCCATAATATACACTTGTTGTGTAATGGCAGCTCTTTGTTGCAGAAGGCTGAAGCCCTGGCTGTCAGTCAAATAACCAAGGAGCAGTTAGAGAGCAATGCACTGAAAGAGCTGGTAGAGTGGTTGGGAGTTATCAGCAGACACCAGCTTGTCCATCCTGGGGTGGGGGGTTGGCTCAATTTACCCTGCAGTAGTACTGATGCCTGGTGGAAGCAAGGTGTCATTGCAAGAAGAAATGAGGACCTGGACTTGAATAACCATCAAGAGGTACAGTGACACGTTTTAGATGGCTACTGGAACAGGTGCAGAAGCATGCATCCCATGTGATGCTTTGTGGAGTATCATCAGCAGGCTGTCAGGGGGGCAGGGGATGATACCTCCTGGTGTCTGCATGGTTGAAATCCTCTCATGACCACCCAAACAAAAATACATGCTCTTGCTAATGGTCAGCAAGCACAGAGGAGAGAAAAGAAAAGCTAAGAAAAAAATCATATGCTGTAAGGAATTTGCAAAACGGATAGGTAGTCAAAGGTGTTTTATAAGCCATACAAAGAGAAAATAGAGCAGATATGGAACAGCACTGCACAGAAAGTAAAACTTATCAATATAAATAATTATTGCGTATAAAAGTTAGGGAGTCATTGAAATGTTCATTATCCAACAGGGTATAAATGTACAGGTAAAGCGTGGTAAAAAAAAAGTCCAAAACTTCAACATATTAATATGCCATGAAGCATGGACAGTAGAAAAGAAAAGAAAAATAAAATGTCTTCCATTTTTTATGCTTGCTAAACAGCTTGGCTGTTTGGTGAGCATATCATTTTAAAACGTTATGTGTGTATGTTTGCGTTTGCATATGTGTGAGACAGAGAAAGATAGAGAAAGTGAGCAAGAGAGAGAAGAAAGTGACAGTACATACTTCTTCTTTCAATTGCAACAGGCAGTCCATCAGCATGAACTGATAAAACAATAAGAAATAAACTCTAATATCCTTTTAATTTATTTAATAATTCATTTAATTTATTGTCTAATACAGAGTCTCTCTGTCAGATGATTGACTTTTTGGAAACATGAAAACAATATTGAAGAGACCATATGATCGAGATTCCAAAACCTCAAATATACAAAAAAAAAATCTACATTTTTTTACATTCTTGCAGGGAGGACAAGCCCCTGTGCACCCCCCCACACCCCCTGAAAATTATATATGCCAACTCCAAGATTGCACTACAGTGAGGGAAAAGGGTAAATTTCATGATCCTCACTGTACCAGAATTTCCATTCAAAAGCTTCGAGTTTTCAGAAAGTCAATCATATGGTCTCTACCATATAGAGTTCAAGTTTCTGAAAACTTGATCAGCTGGTAGGGACCCAAATGCATTACTGACTGACTATAATCTTCAATGATTTACCAACAAATCAGACATTCTACAAGGAACATAGGAAAATTATGTAGCAAAATCACGGACATTATGCAAAATCAGGGACAGTTAATAGGCATGGGAGGGTTGCAATGCCTTGCATTGTATGATTTTGTTTTCATTCATTTGCTCACAATGAGTCATCTGCGGTATATTCAGACAACAAAGTGGCTGTAGCGTCTTGGCACGTATGTATGGTTCTGTGTGTGTGTGTGTGTGTGTGTGTGTGTGTGTGTGTGTGTGTGTGTGTGTGTGTGTGTGTGTGTGTGTGTGTGCGTGTGTGTGTGTGTGTGTGTGTGTGTGTGTGTGTGTGTGTGTGTGTGTGTGTGTGTGTGTGCACACGCGCGCTCATACGTGTGTGTATGTTTATATATATGTTGTTGTTTGTCTTTCGGTAAGGGGTCGCCACAGTGGAACTCCATTCCACTAATGATTGGCAGTAGATTTTTACACAATGCCGAGGTGCCAGCTCGACACCCAACCTTCAACAAAGGCACACCCATTTATGCACGCATGTCTTTCGAACGCTACCCAACCGTGGGGAGGACATGCAGACTCCACACAGAAGCACTCCCAAGCCACGCCGAGAATCAAACAGGAGAACCTCTTGCTGTGAGGTAACAACGCTACAGCCGTACCACCACGACATTGTGTATGTTTATATATATATATATATATATATATGTGTGTGTGTGTGTGTGTGTGTGTGTGTGTGTGTGTGTGTGTGTGTGTGTGTGTGTGTGTGTCTGTCCATGCTTCTGAATGTGTCTGTGTTTATGGACAGTAAATACTTGTGACTTATATTTTGGATGTAAAACAACTACATATGCTACAGAAAGTTTGAAACATTACATGGAAGATCTATTGTACATAAAAAAATATAAAAAATGGTATATAATAATAAAAGATACAAAACATTTTAACAGATTGTCCATTTTCTAAGTGCAATAATGCCTGATGGGATGTGTGCTATCAGAGAAATAACACCCTTCTAAGGATGGTAATGCCCTCTACCTGTGGAGAGCTTCATTGCTTGCATAGAATACGGTTTCACTCTGTCTGATTCTAATACCAGTGAAATATAAAACAATCTTCTGACTCGTGTGCAGCTTCTCCAAAGGTGTTATGTCACAAAGCAGACCACGGCCAGAGGCCAGTCACATTTTATAGGACCACAACAAGGTCTCCCCTAAATGGAATGCCCTAATCTAGTGAGAGTCAAGAAGGCATTGTCATTAATTGCTTGCTGGATCCGTGAAGCATGTCAGTGTTGTTCCTGCTTCTGGGATGTCTCTGAAGCCAGCTTACTTCTCATAACATAGCCTGTGCAGGTCTGATTATAAATTAATTGATTATTATGTTTGGCTGTCTGCCTTCTGCTCAAGTCGGTAATAATAAATTGATTGGAAAATGCAAAGGAAAGTACACACTGTTTTGTTCTGTAACTATTTCTTACAAACAAAGAATAAATTATGGAAATGTGGAAAGCAATTTCTGTAACTATGGCTTTAAGTAAAAAGGTTCAGAAACTCCATTTTCGGTTACAGATGAAGAAAGAGTTTGCAAAATCTCTTTACAATG
>NC_056726.1:112473776-112496276 GCF_019279795.1 Protopterus annectens | reverse complement strand
TATCAGATCACAAATTTTGAACATTCCTGTCTCACCTACCAGTACAACACCAGTATGAGATGATAGATCAGCAAGCAAAGGAGAGTAGTATTGTTGGAAATGAATTCATCCTCAAGTCTTGGTGAGTACTTTCACAAGGTGGACTCCGCTTTTCACAATATCTCACCAAGACAACACTGATATATAGACTGTATTTTATACAGCATATATCATGGACAGATGTAGGTTAAAAAATAAAAAAAACAGTTGAGTGCACGAGACCCAAGATAAAAAAAAAGTGCGCAGTGGGCACACTGGTGCCAGAAATTGAATAAATAGCAGTGTAGAATCCTCAAGATATAGAAACATTCCTACAATGGGGCCAGGCCCAGGGGGAGAATGGCCCTCTTGTTGTAAAAGGAAGTAGTAGTCCACAAAAATCTCAAAACATTGATAGTCCGGAAAAGAGCCATAAAGATGACAAGAGTAGGCTATTGATGATAAGAAAGGAATTATGTATTGTTACTATTATGCAAGAAGCCCAGAATTTCCAGACAGAATATACACAAAAAGATTAAGAGAGAGTTTAGAGGAAAGCAAAATACTTGCACAAGAAAAACTGTCAAAGCTTCAAATAAAAATTTGTGTTCATTAATACAACAGATTTGTGAAAAACATTACATAGACCAAGAAACCTCGGGCCATTTGGAAAAAGAAGCGACAGAGAAAGTGCAAAAATATAAAGAACAAAATCTAGTGATTTTTGAAAGGTATAAAAAATAAATATGGACAGGGGAAAGAAACAGAGATCAGATATGGTGCAATATTTATGCAAAGGAAAAAGCCAAATTAATTAAAATACAGACAAAGGCATCCGGATGTGGTTGCCTTTCACAATACAAAAAAATAAGATCACACAAAGGGAATGTGCTACAGAAGGTTAGTAAAGTAAAAGGTAAAGAAATGAAGCTGAAATTATCAAATACCTGCAAAGTAAAGCATTTAGTCTAGAAAGTCTAACACAGGTTATATCACAGCATGATGGAACGAGTCCCCCGAGTAAGGAGAAACAAGAGAAGCAGGGGGCATCTGAAGAGAAATATGGACATGGGGAAAAAAAAGGGATTTAATATGCTACAATATTTATACAAAGGAGAAAGCAAAACTAAGCAATACAAAAAGAGCAGCACCAAAGATATTTGAAGAGAAACACAGGCAAAGGCATCCAGATATGGGAAATTTTACAATACAAAAAATAACACAACAAAGAGGAAAAGTAGAAAAGAGGATTAGAAATAGAGAAGTTAAAGAAATAGAAACTGAGGTGATGGATTACCTGCGAAGTGAAGGATTTAGTGTAGAAAATCTAATTTTGATAACATCACGGTGGGATAGAGCTATGGATCCCCAAAATTAATGAGAAACCAGTGGAGCAGGAAACAACTGATCAGTTGCCATACGAAGATACTTTGGAGCCTTCCATAGGAAACCAGTACAAACGTTCAGCTGGAGTTGCACAGCAAGGGAAGGAACAGGAAACTGTGGAAACTCTGACACAGTCAGTGTTGTGGAGTGATAGGCCAATGAGTTCCCATATCAAAAAGCAATAGATGACACAAAATGAAACCAAAGAGAATGCAGCACAGGAAGATCGTCTGAAACTTCCTGTACAACGCCCGCAGGAAATGGAAAAAAAAGAATGTGCCCTCAGTTTAGAAGAAAATGATCTAAGAGAAGACTTGCATGATGTAGTAGAGATGGACAGAAAGAAACAGACTACAGAAAGTCAATAAAACCCAAAAAGTTAGAAATTTAATAAAACAAATGAACACAGTAATTAGGACAGTTCATAGAGATTTATGTGATATAACAGAACTAAATAGAATATATTACTGCGCAGCTAAATCAGTCTTACCACAAAAACACAGGGCAGTAAGGGAAAGGAAAGGGAGAACTCAAATGCCGACAGGAAGTATCAAATAGAGAAAAGTGTAAAGCAGTTAAGACAAGAAGTGTCACTGTTAGAAGAGTACAGAAGATGGAGCAGATCAACAAAAATACTCAGCAAGACAGAAGTGATAAAAGCAATGTGCAGCAACATAACAGATCAGGATCTATCCTGTACTTTCACAAATAATAAACTAAAAATATCAGCACAGGCAGAAAAATTTAGAAGATATGCAGATAAATATAAAGGAAAAGTACAAAATGTATTGATGACCAAAAAGAAAGTTTTGTAGAGAAGTGGGAAACAAGGCAAAAGGGATTGAAACACCACCTGTGCTTATTTACACTATAACTGCATTGTTTAGGCTGTTTGCTAATTTCCTGCCTTTCCTAACTAGATAGTCCAGTTTCCAGGCTTTGCAGACTACTACAGCACCAGAAATGAGAAAGAGAGACTTTTTGTGCTAACTGCAAGTACTTTTTGCTGAATTTTCTAATTTTTGCTGATTTTGGTAGTTTTTATTACCTGCACTTCTTAGAAAGCTTAAAAAAGTAGACTAGCTACTTATTTCACTGTATTTCTGCCTGTAAGTCGTTTTCCAGTTGTGCACTTGCCTTGCTTTATTTAAAAAGTTTAAATTTTCAAATTTCTAATTTTGCAAAGTTTTAATTGAGTTTAGTGTTCTGGGCTATACACTCAAGTGCATTAGCCTTTCTGTGCTTATTTACTGTATAACTGCATTGTTCAGCCAAATTCTATCTTGTTTGCTACTTTCCCACCTTTCCTAACTAGTATAGTCCAGTTTCAGGACTTTAGTTTCAGTGTCTAGCTATCCAGACCTTGCTGTGGTAGAGGGAGGTCCTACTGCTTACCAGTGAGAGTGGGAGCATTGTATTGCCTATCTAACACTAAAGGAGTGGTTTCCATCTCTGAAATTGCAATTTTATTGGCCATTTTGGGCTGATTTCTATCCCTTTCAACTTTCTGGCATAAATACACACGTTTGCGTGCATTTGCTCACCACGCAGCACCATGGGGCTACGGTTAAACTATTCCCGGTGCTAGAAAGTCTGCTCTTCAAAATTTCTCTTAGAACTAGCTAGTTTATCAGCAGTAGCACTAAAATCTATATACCTGTGACTAGCAATTGCTCTAAAACTTGCTAAAAAGCACTAGGAGGCCTTAATTTGTTACAAGCACTCACCTCTCCTTGGTAATAAGGAGAAAATAGTCATAGGCGCTAGACAGCCTACAATTGCAAGTACATTGTCAAAACGTAAGGGAAAACAGCACTTGTACTACACAAAGAAAGCACCTAACCAGGCATGTCCAAGGGTCAGCTTCCGGTGATTTCTCCTGTCCACCTGGTGAATCTGGGCATTCTGCGGCAATGCAGCAATTGCCTCATGTACATAGACAACCCTCTCCTCCTACCACCAAACACTACAACCTGCGAGAGATGCACTTACATAGGCAAACTAGAAGCAAAGCTCTCTCCAGCCAAGATTGTGCTAGACAGTCAAGAGGAGAAGGTTAACACCCACACAACACCTCAAACAACACATAGTCCTTCAAAACCCACACCACCAAAACCCACATATAGCAACACAAAACCCACATATGCAGAGGCTCTTAACATTAACCTGCCCAAGCAACAAGGACCTCTAAAGCTGAAACGCAAACAAACACTACCCCCAAACACAACCAAAGTGTCACATAGCTGACAACACCAGTGTGCCTCCCAACAGCAGCCCCTAAGGCAAGACAATGTACCCAACACTTTAGTCATAAGTGACTCTATAGTGATGTCCCACTCACCAGGCTGAACAAGGAGAAAATTACAGTTAGTTGCCTGTTGGGTGCCAGGATCCGCCACATAACACATGCACTCAAGTAAATCCACAACAAATACAAATATGACTCTGTCACTGTCCATGTTGGAGTGAATGACTTGAGACGTACCTCCCTGGACTACATGAAAAGAGACATAGAAGAGCTCTCGGATTATGTAGCCCAGGCATGTATGACCCTAGCCCTGAGTAGCATCCTGCCATTGCCCAGAATGATACCACAGTATAAGGACAAAATGATTGACTTCAATAGTTGACTAAGTTTCTGGTGTCATTCAAAGGGGATCCAGTATCTGTCTGCCTGGGACAACATGATCTACAAACCACAATACTTTGCAAGAGATGGTTTGCACCTGTCACCTCTGGGATTCAGGTTACTGGCTAAGGCTCTTGCCACCTTGCCACCCCTATAGTGCCTTTTTTAGGCAAGGTTCAAAGGACAAAACTACCACCGTAATGGGTACAAGCAAGCAAAATCTGAAGGTAATGCTACTCAATGCTAGAAGTCTAAACCTCAAGATGCATTCTCTCGAGGCTCTCCTAAACATGGATAACATTGATATCTGTGTAGTAACTGAGACCTGGTTCAAAGCTTCAGAGAGCACCCCTGCAATACCAGGCTACAACTCATACCACACTTTTCGGTCACCAAACCAGGACCGAAACACTAAAGGTGGAGGAGTGTCCATATTCACCAAGTATATTCACACCACCACGCTGGCTGCCCAACACAATGCATCTGAAATTCTCCAGGTGAAACTAACACTAGGTAAGACTGCAATACAAATTGTATCTTGCTACAGATCCCCCACCATGCCCCAAGATTCTCACTACACCTTTCTAAACATACTGGAAAATATTATGATACAACCAAACACCCTAATACTGGGTGATTTTAATTACCATGCCATTAACTGAGAAAACTACTCCTGTACCAACACCTTTGCTCAACGGTTCTTCAAATTCATAAATTCCAACACCCTAGAGCAGCTAATTCATAGTCCCACCAGGGTTACCAATATTCTAGACCTGGTCATTACCAACATGGGAGATCAATGCTCCACACCAGTGCTCACCCCCTCGTTGGTCAGGTCAGACCATAAGCTAATCACCCTTGACATCCACATCCCACCCCCACCCCCCTTTAAGGAAACCTCTGTAAAAAAACTTCTCCAAAGCCAACTTCATGCTTCTCAAGTCAGAAGTAACAAACTTCATGACACCCATGTAGATGGAACTGGAAGTTCAACTGCTGAATCCTACACTAAGGTGCTGTACGAGCACATTCACTTGTGCATGGACTAAGCCATTCCAAATAGAACCAAGACACTGTCCTCTAAAAAAGGAAGCCAATCTGGTGGTCCCCTGCCATAAACAAGCTGTACAACAGAAGGAAGAAACTGTTGCAGAAAAGAGAAAGAACCCAGGATTCAAAAAACTCCCTCACCAGCCTCAGTAGAAAGCTGAGATCCCTCATAAAATCTTCCAAAGCTAATTGCAAAAATAAAATTGCCAAAGATTCCAAAGACAACCACAAGGCATTCTATAGCTATGTCAAGGATCTAAATGACAATACTCAGATCTTCTCTGAGCTACAGCAGAATGGCAGTAGATATACTGATCCCAAGGATATTGCCAATATGCTGGCAGATAGATTCAGTGCCAACTTCACCCCCTTCTCACCCTCTAAAGGGCCTATCTCAATACCAAAAGAATGCCAAATTCCAGTAATCACTGTCACTTAGGTAAAAACCGCACTCTCCAAAGCCAAAAATACAGCATCCATGGGACCAGACGACATCCCAGGCTGTGTACTGCATGAACTACAAAATGAACTGGCACCTCACCTATGTGTCATGTTTAATCATAGCCTCACCTCAGGCTTCATGCCCACAGAGTGGCTCACAGCTACAGTCATCCCACTCCACAAGGGGGGATCCACTTTGGATCCTGGGAACTACCATCCCATCATACTGACGAGCCTGATCTGCAAGGCCATGGAATGTATTATCATGGCACTTAATAAACAAAGACATTGGCAACCTTCAAACACTGGACTCCACCCAGTTTGGGCTCAAGAAGGGCCGATCTTGCCTCCTGAACCTGATCGACTTCTTCTAATCAGTCTCCAGAGCCATGGATGAGGGTAAGGTGGTTCACACAGCCTACTTGGACCACACCAAGGCTTTTGACACGATCCCTCACTCTGGAATCATAGATAAACTTACTAAGCTGGGCATTAATCCCTACATCATTTGATGGGTTGCAAACTGGCTTACTGACAGAACACACACTGTAAAAGTAGCGACTCCAAATCCAGCTCCAGACAAGTGACAAGTGGTGTACCACAGGGTTCTGTCCTGGGACCACTCTTGTTTAGCATCTACTTCTCTGAAATACAGGCCAACACTAAGGGACTCTGGCTTACAAAGTTCACAGATGACTGCAAGCTGGGAGCCATTATTGAATCCCCAAATTATGTGGATATACTACAAAAGGGTCTTACTGAAACAGCTACCTGGTGCTAGAGCCATGGGCTCAAGCTAAATGCCAAAAATGTATAGTTGGCCCCTTTGGGAAAAACCACATACCTGTGAACTACCACACAGGTGGCAGTACACTAAACACCGACAGTGTGATAAGAGACCTAGGAACACAGGTGGACAGTGGTCTCACCTTTGATACCACATAGCCACAACAGTTAGAAAATCCTTCTACATGGCACACCTCATCACTAAGGGCTTTTCATCCAGAAAAAAGGAGGTCATTGTCCCTCTGTACTCATCCGTCATTAGACCCATTATAGAATACAATCCCCCATTTGGTATGTACCTCATAAGATATCTGCAACAACTAGAATGGCCACAGGAATTCCTCACAAAAAGAATCACAGGCCTAAAGCAGATGCCTTATGCTGACCATCTAAAGAAACTCCAGCTATACTCTGTCACATATCGCCTACTCAGAGGCGATCTCTGCCTAACATACAAGGCCATGTCAAACCCAGAGTTGTTGGACATGCTACACTTAAAGAAATCCCAATCCCTCTAAGTCACATGCTCCAGGGATCTTAACCTTGTCATCACGATGAATAGAACATGCTGGCGGGATAGGTTCCTGACCCAAGAGACTCCCCATACTCTGGAATAGGCTGCCCATACATGTCAGGCAGAGTGCCTCAATGGCCCTCTTCAAGAGGAACCTTGACAATTGGATGGGAGATAGGAAATTCACCCCCGAGATCACATCAGTAGCCCTGCTATACAGGGGTCCAGGAAAGTAAATATTTGTGGGAAGCAAGGGAATCATTATGGCTAGGCTTGTATAGGCCCTAGGGCCGATAGCCTAGTACCTACCTGTGAACCTATGAACCTATGAAATAGATACATTTTGGAGAAATATCTATGAAGATCCTGTGGAACATAACAAATATGCTAAATGGATAGAAGAAGTAAAAGAAAGAATAAGTTCAAATATAGAGGATATGAAATGGGATGAATAAACAGTCAGAGAAATTGAAACAAAGCTAAGAAAAGCTCCTAAATGGAAAATGCCAGGCCCAGATGCAGTACCTAATTTCTGGCTAAAAGTATTAACAATTTTACATGAAGATTTAGCCATGAGTAAGAACTATTTGTATGCACACCCCAAACAGGTCACCAGCCTGGTTAATAACAGGAAAAGCAATGTTTCTTCTTAAGAGCTAACCTGCAAACTATCCTAAAAACTATAGACCAATAACTTGCCTTCCAACAACCTATAAGTTATACAATGGAAATGATGCCAACAGAGTTTATAGTCATTTAGAAGAAAATTCAATCATGGCAATAGAATAAAAGGGTAATAAAAGAAAGTCATATGGAAGAAAGGATCATTTGTTGTTAAATAAAGTCATAATGAAGAACTGTAAAAAGGGGAAGAATCTAAGTATGGCATGAATAGACTACAAAAAGCATTTGGCAGTATCCCACATTCATGGATAAAAGAGTGCTTAAAAATGTATACACGTTACTCTGGTCGATTACATTACAGCAACCATGACATAGTGGCAAACCGCTTTGCAGTTAAGCCATGATAAAGGACAAATTAATATTCCAGGGATAAAAATCCAAAGGGGGATATTCCAGGGTGACTGTCACCGCTGCTCTTTTGTCTTGCCTTTAACCCATTAAGCTGTCTACTTAACAGATTAGGTCATGGCTACAATTTGGCTCCCAGAAAACAACAAAGTGAAAAGACTTCTCACCTTCTTTTTGTGGATGATTTAAAACTGTATAGTTCATCAGATGAGGAGCTATAAATAAGCACAACTGCAAGTGGTCAAACCTTTTTCAGATAATTTAAAAATGTCATTTAGTCTTCATAAATGTGCAAAAGCAACCTTTAAATCAGGAAAACTGCAGCACCAAAAAAACATCAGTTTGGGACAAGAATGTAATATAAAAGATCTTGAGCAAAGGGTGTATATAAATATTTGGGAATTGATGAAGGCTCAACAATAAAACATGAACAAATACAAATAAAACTTAGTAAGAAATATTTTAGAAGATTTAAATTAATACTGAAAACATCATTGACATCTAGGAACAAAGTCCAAACGTATTTATTTATTTATTTATTTAACATTTGTTGACCGGGAAAGTCCGACTAGGACAGAGCCTATTTTCAGTGGAGGCCTGGGGAGAAACGCTCCAGATGTATGTCTTTAGAATGTTGGAGGAAACCGGCGTACCCGGAGGAAATCCACATGAATGCAGAGAAAACATGCAAACTCCACACAAAAGGCACCCCAGCCAAGAATCAAACTGGATAACGTCTTGCTGTGAGGTGACAATGTTAACTGCTGCACCACTGCGCCGCCCCAAACTATAAACCAATTTGCTCTTCCTGTCCTAATTACAGTTTTGGAGTGACTTATTGGCCCCAAAACGTGTTGGATAGATTAGACAGGAAAACAAGAAAGATGCTTCATGCTCACCAAATGATTTATAAAAATCAGTGCATACCAAGATTATATATTCCACATTCTGAATGAGGTATGGGCCTTCTTGCAATTAATTAGATGTATAGATCTGCAATCATGGGGCTGCATACATATCTGCTGACCTCACAAGACCCAAACGTACTGAAAGTTTTAAAACATGAGGAGAATAAATCTAAGATGACTTCTCTGCTTAGTTTATCAGAAGCATATCGGTGTCAAGCGAGAATGGAAATCAAACCAGAAGTAGATAAAAATCAGGCAGCAACTGAATGTGTCAGAAAAAAAAAAAAAAAAGAAAGAATTTAAGGTGAAGGATCAGATGAGAAGGCAAGAAATGTGGAAAATGCATAAGTGTAGTTGCAGGTATAGAAAACTCTTGGAACAACCTTGTCATGTTGATCAGGACTGAACGCAGGAATGGTTAAGGAGAGATGAATTTAAACCAAAAAATGAAAGGTTGATATTGGTGGCCCAAGATAGTGGTTTACCAAGTTCATTGAACATGTGAGAGAAACAGACAAATGTAAGTAAAATCGAACTTGAATCAGTCACACATCTTGTTGCTGGTTGTAATATACTAATGGCAGAAAGAATGTATACTGATAATGGGGCAACACTGTTGCATTGGGGATTGTGCAAACCTTATAATATTGAAGTACCTGAAAAACAATGGAAACATGAGCCACAAAGCATTATAGAAAATGATGAAGTTTATATCACATGGGATCACCCATTACCAACAGTTCAAAAACAGATGCAAGAAAACTAGATATAGTAGTACATGAAAAGAAGACAAACGTAGCACTGATCATTGAAATTGCTACACCCAATGACTATAGTGTCTTACATACAGAGAGATACAAAGTTATAAAATTCCAAGATTTGCAGGCAGAAACAAGGGCAATGTGGAAGAAGGATACCCAGACAGTTCCAATAGTAGTAAGGGCAATGGGTCTTATAAAAAAGAATTTACAATTGTACTTTGATATACGCTGACCAGTTTGACTGTCAGCTAGAGCGTCTTCTGCGTGGAGACATGCGTGAATGGGCGTACCTTCGTTGAAGGTTGTGCATAAGGGCTGGCAACTCGGTACATAAAAATCAACTGCCAATCATTAGTGGACTCGAGTTCCGCTGTGGCGACCCCTAACCGGGAATGCCCAAAGACACAACAACTTTGATATGTTACCAATACATGTTACTCTATACAAATTGCAGGAGTCATTACTGGGCACATTGTTGATGCTGCAAAGAGCACTTTTGGCTAACACCAAAGATTGAAACAACACTGATTTCATGAACATTAATCATACTTTGACTTAGGAATGGGGTCCATTCCCGTCATGGTATTAGAAACCCAAAAGCTTGGAGAAATTAAGAAAGGGAACTATCTGTGCTCTAGTAGTCAACTTCATATAAAACTTAAACCTGTCCAGTAAATTCAACCCCATAAGCAGACCACCAGAGACTAAACATTTGCTTCTTCTCCATATCTGGAGGAAAAGGATGTTTTAAAGTCAGCCATTTACTTGATTTAGTCTATGGAACTGTAATAGTTCAAGATTCTGATTTTATTACATTACGTTAAATTTTACAAATAATCTCAGTTGTTATTCAAGTTAAATTTGCAGATTTATCTTATAACTATACTGACAAGCACCATTTTTTTCACCTGAAATCTCACACTTTGACTATTTACAAGTTATAATGTCGGTTTCAAATTAGGAAGTATTTATGACTGTGCCAGTTTTGCCTACTTAAGTGCAGCATTTTTACATTTATACATTATACAGATTAGATCATTTACAACGTACATTAGGATGTTCAATCATATCCTTCTTATATTGTCTGTAGTATTTGTATAATACTAATTTCAGGCAAATTGTGTTTTTCTGATACAATGCATTCACCTGAGCCTCTGATATGGCATATCTTTGGAATATATACTTCGCAGATTTATTTTTTCTTATGTATGGAAAAAGAGGCTAATGGATATATATATATATATATATATATATATATATATATATATATATATATATATATTTTTTTTTTTTTCCCCCTGAATTAGTGAAATACCAAACTTCACATTACTGAGATGAAAAAGCCGAAAGATCAAAACAATAAAAATTTAGAAGATCGCATCTGACAACACCAAATTACCACTACATTTTTGTATGCAGATCGTGATATAGTCCAGATTGGTAAGTCTACCCTTTCCCTCAGTTTAGTGTAATCTCGGAGTTGGTATATATAATTTGCAGGGGGTGTAGGGGGATGCCGCCCCCCTGCATAAACATTAAAAACAGTTCATATAAATGTGAAATATTAGTTTAAAATTATTTAATTTCTACTTTTATTTGTATGGTGCTGCTTGCAAAATGGCAGTTGTACTTTAATTTTTTCTGTTGCGTACATCCAAGCAGTGGAAAGCAATTTACGTATTACGCTCCCGGCAGTATCAGCATCTCTTATAAGCAAGCTAGGTTTACAAAGTAAAGTGCAGTTTACTTTGAGATGCATACACAAATTATTTCAGGCACAGTTTTAACACTTTGAAAATTTGGAAATGTAAGTTAAAAGGGAAAGATAATTGGCAATGTATGGCGGTAACAGCAGTTATATTAAAATTTTTGAAGCTGTAACTTGTAAATTAAAATACTGCTATAGTTTTATTTGTTTGAATGATAATGTGGTTTATGTCAGTTTATGCAGAATACTTTAAATATTGTTTAGTTTACAAATTTTTTAAATATGTGGGACAGATGTTTTATATTTGTTTTCAGTGAAATGGATAGGGTGTCGGATATGTTCAGTGATGTCTGCAGCATTTTTTCAATGTTGTGGACTTCAATATTTTACAATTTCAATGTTTTGACCTTTCAGCTTTTTCGTCTCGATAAAGCGAAGTTCAGTATTTCGGTAATTCGACAATTGAAAGTAGATCCATATATATATATATATATATATATATATATATATATATATATATACACACACACACATATATATGGGTCTACTTTAAAACATCAACTTGCAAATCAGCAAGACCAGAACGTTGAAAGTTCACAATGCTGAACTCCCAGAACGTCGCAATGCAACTCAAGGAAAGTAACCACTGGGCCACCAATCACTACAATATGAACGGAATCAAACTAATCCCACCAAAGTGGGGGACTTTGCCCCCAACAACCCCCAAACCCCCAATGTGGGGGGTTGCGCCCCCTACACACCCTAACTAAATATACCAACTCTCAGATCTCACTACAGTGGAGAACAGGGCAAAGGTCACTATGGTAGCCCAGTGGTTACTTTCCCGGAGCTAAATTGCAACGTTCCAGGAGTTTGGCATTGTGAAGTTTCAATGTTCTGGCCTTGCTGATTTGCAAGTCAATGTTCTGGCAAGTTGACTTTTTAAAGGTGACCTATATATATATATATATATATATATATATATATATATATATATATATATATATATATATATATATATATATATATATATATATATATATATATATATATATATATATATCTATATACATATATATATATATATATCCATACACATATATACACTCATATTCTTGTATTTGCTGCTTCAGTCCAAGTGACCTATCAGAAGCAGGAATTGGTAAATACCCCACAACCCCACCACACCACCATTGATTATTGCTATTATTGCTATTATACCTTAGACTGACATTTATTTATTTTTTTCTGTTGTCTTTCTTTTATGTTTTGTTTTTCATATATTTAGTGAACTAGTTAGTAGTTTTGGAAAATAGATTCTTTAAGCTGTTTTACTTAATTGAGATTGTGTGTGTGTGTGTGTGTGTGTGTGTGTGTGTGTGTGTGTGTGGGTGTGTGTGTGTGATATTTGTGGTACTAATGGAACATTATTGGTACTCTGTATTGTTATTTATTTTACATTTGTTGACCGGGATAGTCCGACTGGATACATGTCCATTTTCAGCGGAGACCCGGGGAGAAAAGCTCCAAAATACAATGCGTGGAAATTATATGTACAACACATAAGCATAATACACAGAATACATAACACATACAAGTTCATACATTGGTCAAGCAAGCAATTATCCATAAGTTCTGTTGTAATTTAATATAAGTAGCTTGAACAGTACAATTGTGGCATAGCACTTAAATAGTGGAGATGGTGTTAGTCTGGTTTAGAGCAGGGACATAGCCAGTGTGATTTAAAATATTTTTTGAGACTTTTTTTGGATAGAGAAAGTGAGGATTGTAGAGTAAGGTCTGCAGGAAGTACATTCCAGATTTTGCCAACCGAGTTGGCAAACAGAACATTCCCAGCTGAGTTATTGGATTTGCATGTTAGAACCAGAAGTCTGTGAGATGAGCGAAGTGGCCTGAGGTTACTGTAGGGGCTAATGATGTTTTTAAATGCAGGTGTATTTTCAGGGTGGTTAAGGACTTTATGTGCTACTATAAGCTGGTTGAACTGCACTAGGGTGGGTAGGAGATTTAGGTTTTGACAATGGTATGTCTCACATGCTGAGGCTGTAGCAAATCTAGCAATGTGGTTATAACAGCAGGATAGTTTGTTTCGGTTGGTTTTGTTCAAGTTGGCGAGAAGAGGGGAGGTGTAGAGAAGGGAAGAGAGTAGGTGAGAGCAGTCAATAGCAGTTCTGGCATGAGGAGTAAGGAAAGGTTTGATCTTGTAAAGGGAGCCAAGTTTTTTATTAATGGTTTTGATGGTTTGATTGACATGCTGATCAAATTTAAGGTTATTGTCTACTATAACTCCCAGGAGTTTGGTTTGAATATCTAGGGAGATGATGGTGCCATTATTAGATTTTATGGTAAAGGATGGAGGGGAGGACCTTTGAGTGTGGGAGAAAAGAAGCATCTTAATTTTGTTGGGGTTTAAGATCAGACAGCGATTGGTGAGCCAATTTTCAACAGTATTAAAAGCATTCTGGGTTAATGTCTGAAGTGTTGTTAGGGAGGTGGCTGAAAAGTTCAAGGTGGAACCATCTGCGTATTGAATACAGGTAGCATTAGAGATGATTGAGTGGAGATCATTAATAAATGGCGATGGGTAGATGGATAAATAGCTTGTCTTGCCAAAGAACTGCTTGTTGTCTTGCAGACAGGTAAGAATGAAACCATTGGAGAGAAAGGTGGTCTAAGGAGAAGGCCTTCAGAGTTTGAATGAATAATTGGTGGTTAACCATATCGAAAGCTTTGGAAAGGTCAAGAACAAGTGCTGAGGATAGTATATTTTTGTTGCGGTTGTGGTTAATGGCATTCAAGAAAGAGAGGAGAGCTGAGGTAGTACTATGGCATGGCCTAAAGCCATGCTGAGAGCCAGCTAGCAGCTTGTTCTGAATAAGATAGTGCATAAGTTGTTTTTGGACACATTTTTCCATAATGTTAGCTAGTGGTGACAAAATAGCTATAGGTTTGAAGTTTGACAGTTCAGTGGCGCTACCTCCTTTATGGAGGGGAATAACATGGGATATTTTCCAGACTGAGGGGATGGTAGCTTCGGTAATAGTTCTGTTGATCAAGATAGAGATAGGGTATGCTATGACGTCTGCGGCTTTTTGCAAATACTCTTTGGGGAGGAGGTCAGCCGCTAGGGTGGTAGGCTTAAGTTTCTTGATTAGGGCTTTGATTAGTTGAGTGGGAACAGGTTGAATACTAAAGGAGAGTAGAGTATTGGGTATGTTAGTCTCTGAAATAGGGGTGGTGGGAGTGAGTTGGCTAGCTAGAGACTGAATGGTCTCTGTGAAGAAGCTATTGAAGGTATTTGCAATATCTACCAGGGATTTATGATTACATGTAGATGGGGTTAGAGTGGAGGCTTGGCCTGGGTGCAGGAGTCTGTTTAGTCCAGCCCAGAACTTTTGAGGTATGTTGTGATGTTTTTGTTGCAAATGGCAGCAGAGTGATAGATTTTTTAGTGTCATTCCTTAGCTGTTGATATTTGAGTTGATCATGCGGGGCTTTGCTTGAGCGCCAAGTGGCCCAAGCTTTGTTTCTGAGTGTGATTTTAGATTTGGTTTCTTTTGAAAGCCACGGTGCAATTATTGTTTTGGTTCTGATAGAAGGAGCAGGGGCATGGGGATCAGGGGCATGGGAATCAAGGGGCATGGGGATCAGGGGCATGGGAATCAAGGGGCATGGGGATCAGGGGCATGGGAATCAAGAGGCATGGGAATCAGGGGCATGGGAATCAAGGGGCATGGGGATCAGGGGCATGGGAATCAAGGGGCATGGGGATCAGGGGCATGGGAATCAAGGGGCATGGGGATCAGGGGCATGGGAATCAAGGGGCATGGGGATCAGGGGCATGGGAATCAAGGGGCATGGGGATCAGGGGCATGGGAATCAAGGGGCATGGGGATCAGGGGCATGGGAATCAAGGGGCATGGGGATCAGGGGCATGGGAATCAAGGGGCATGGGGATCAGGGGCATGGGAATCAAGGGGCATGGGGATCAGGGGCATGGGAATCAAGGATGGTAAGGAATTTAGTACTGAAGTGATCTACCGCTTCATCCAGTGGGAGTTCTTTTAGACCTAACCAACTGCAAGCCTTGAGTTCATTTTGGAAGTTGGTGAAGTTGAAGTTCTTATTGTTTCTTATAGTTTTATAGGTGGGCTGGTGGGGGGTATCTGCCTTGAGCTTAATTATGTATGTAAGACAGTGGTCACTTATGTCGTCAGGCAGAGTCCCTGACTTATACATCTGGGGATGGCTATTGATAAGTATCCAGTCTAGGGTACTTTCTTTACTATTGGGTTTACTAATCCTGGTGGGGGTACATATGGTCTGTGTAAACTCATATAGGTTTATATGTGCAGTAGGAGATTCTGAGGAACAGGTGTTCCAATCAATGTTGAAGTCTCCAAAGACAATGGTTACTTGGGGGTAGTTACTAGATAACCATTGTAGGATGACTTCTAGGGTGTTAACATTCTTACCTGGGGGAATGTACACACACACAATGTATCTGTATTTGTTTTTGTTGATTTGTAGTTTGGTAATAATAATTTCTGCATTATTAAGCTGGGGAGGTTGTAGGGTGTCTGAGGTAACAGTTAGGGTAGATTTGTAGAGTATGGCTACACCACCACCCCTTCTTGTGGACCGGTCTAATATAAGTATATGATACCCTGCAGGTAGCACCTCATTGTCCTTAGTTGTAGGTTTTAGCCAGGTTTCTGTGAGATATAATATATCTGGGGAATGAACTGCTAGGAGGGCTTGCAAGTTATATACTTTATTGTTTAAGCTTCTGATGTTTAGATGACAGGTTAGGAATGAATTTGGGGGCCTATTTGACAGATTTATATTAGAAGGGTTATTGGTATGGGATCTAGGCAGAGCAGGTGAGGCTGGACCAGGGTTAGGGTGGATGTCTCCATGCATTGTGAGGTTATAGTGTGGTCTAACTATGAGTTTCAGTATTTTATTTATACGTTTTTGGTAATTTCTGTTTTTTGGGCTGATATAACTAGATGTTATTTTAATAACATCACATTTCTCCTCCCTTTTTATTAGATACTGTCCTGTAGTTTTCACCATGAGCTATTGTATACAGGTAACCTACTACTAGACAAAGACTGAACACTCAAGCTTCAATTGCCCGAGGTTCAACCCGTTAACAAGCAGAGTTCCTCCACAGGAAATCACTGTCATCGATCTGTTTTGGAAGTGATTTCCTTTTTAGGGGAATTTCACCCTTTTTTGAGTTAGTGCAGCCAAGGAGTTGTTATATATAAGTTCAGGGGTGCAGGGGTCTTTTTGCCAAATGCAGTTTGTAAATCCTGATCCTGGGTGCATTCCCTTTCACACACTCATAGTGGAAGCATTGTATATTTACATGAGATAATTGCTGTAATGTAACAAATCAGCCTCACACTGACAGTATCATCATTCATTCTGGAAATGCAGATGAAATTTTCCCTTTAACTGTGTTAACTCATAAGCATGTTAAAATGGATGGGTTTGTCCTTACTTTGAGACAGTAGAGAAAACAGGGAGTATCTGAAGGAGAAAAAGGGAATGGTAACTATTTGTTCTGGCTACAACAGTTTTCTCCTTCTGCTTGCAGAATCCTTACATAGTAATTTCAGTGGTTGTATCTCATTCTAGACAAAAATAAGAAATGTCATCACAGTGAGCCTCAGCTGCTGATTGGCTCTTTAATGCGAAATTTGATATAATAAAGATTTATACAGTCACAGCTTTATGCTTGACAGCCCTGTACCCCCAGTTTACACTAACAATTTTTTTTTCATCTTAAAATATTTAAGATAATTCTTTTTTTAGCTTAATTAGGTTGGACAGATTAACTTCCCCATATGCTGTATGCATGCCTACATTGGTCCTTCCAAGTTATCAATGTATGCCTTATTTTACTTTATCTATCTGTATTTAAACACATTGTAAATCCATGTAACCTTAGGAATAAAGGTTAACTTTTCTCATATAAAGAAATATATTTTGAAATTTTTAGTCTACATTTTTTTCACACTACAATTTTATTTGTTCCTAATTCATAGCACTGTGTCACCACATCCTTGCAGTGAAAGTTTACATTATTATAATTAAGACAACATACAACCTTTCAGAAGTCAGATTTCTGTGAATGATGTACATTTTTCCATATTATCAAACTTATGAGAAAACGGCACTGGGGACGTCAATCTGCATACTTAGTTGACTGACTTGCATACATTGTATGTCATATGTTGCATAGTTTATAATTTTTATCTTCCTTTCCTTATGACCAATTAAGACATAACTAATTAAGAAGCATATTTCACAACCATAGCTGATCAAAAACTCAACTTCTCCTGCATCACTCATTAAAAACAATGTATTTCTGCATAGTTGTAAGTCTCCTGCAACCCAAAAGCCACCAAAGCCCTCTTTTATGGTCATACAACAGTGGTGAAAAGAGAAAATCCTCAATACAGAGTACAGTGGTCTTGTGCAAATAATGATGCTGCACAACCTAGCTTGTAACAGGTCAAACTTGAATGAACAGTCTATAATGAAAGGGGCTAATGTTGATGTTTACCTTTTTAGATGAGTAAGGAATGGTTGAAAGACAGAAGCTGTAGGGTTACAATAAAGGAGGTGTTTCCTGATAGTAAAAATGTATAAGTGGGAGTACCTCAGGGGTCCTTTTTGGGACATTACCTGTTCTCTATTTTTATGTCTGACTTACTCTAGTGGTGGGATTTGGGTAATTTGCTTACAACATGAAAGTAGGAGCTATAGTGATATCTATGCAAGATC
Organism: Protopterus annectens; assembly: GCF_019279795.1. Taxonomy (NCBI): domain Eukaryota; kingdom Metazoa; phylum Chordata; order Ceratodontiformes; family Protopteridae; genus Protopterus; species Protopterus annectens. The sequence continues at coordinate 112,478,221 of NC_056726.1, read as the reverse complement.
AATGTAACTTAGAAGGCTTTCTGGATGCTTTGCAGCACTGATCTCAAACAAGTTGTATTTATTTTAATACTAATAAAACAAAAATGCTCATTTTGTCTTTAACAATTTTTACTTTTACTACCCTTATGCTTTGAACTGGCTTGAAAAGTGTGAGCACTGCAAGGGACTTAAGGATATTAATTGACTGGGACATTATCTTTGAAGATAATTTAAGAGCTGTTATTATGAGATGCTATTCACTAAAAAAAAGACATTCTCCACTCATTTGTGAGTAGGGAGATGCCTAGCTTAATTCCTGTCTGTAAGTCATTGGTGAGGCCTCATATTGAATATTGTGCAGCATTTTGTTCTTATAACATGACTCGAACGTGTCCAGAATAAGTGCTGTATGAAGCAAATGGCACAACTAAAGGGTCTGAACTATATGAATAGATTAGTAAAACGTTCTTTATTTTCTGTCAATTATAGTATATTAAGGGGAAATTTAATCTTGATATACAGGTCTGTGCATAATGACAGACTGGCCATGAACTTAGGATATGAAATAAAATGCAGAAGACTGACACAGGAAACAACAATGGGTTTGTAAGGATTCCAAGTTTTTATACTATACTTAAAAAAAATGATCTTTCATCATCATGCTGGTTTATACTGGAAAACACTGCCAGTCAGGATAAGATATGCCAGTTGTTTAAGGATTTTTAAGAAAAAACTGGATGATTGGGTAGGTAATCAGATTCACAGGTCTACTCTTATAGGTGGCAAGCTTTTGAGGCCTAGAATAAGCTATCAAGCTTTATTTAACAAATACTGAAAACAATAACATTAAAAAATGTAAGCCGCGGTGGTGCAGCGGTTAGCATTGTCGCCTCACAGCAAGAGGTGGTCCCGTTCGATTCTCGGCTGGAGCTCCTTCTATGTGGAGTCTGCATGTCCTCCCTGCAGTCGTTTGACATTAAAGACATGCAGGTAGGTACGAGCGTGAATGGGTGTGCCTTTTTTGAAGGTTGGGCGCCAGGCTGGAAACTCGGCACCGTACAAATTCACTGCCAATCATGAGCGGACCAGAGTTCCGCTGTGGCAACCCCTTACCGGGAAAAGTCGAAAGAAAGTAACATTAAAAAAATGTGATCAAGTAGTTTGAACTTATCCATGTTACCTTCAACCAGTGATAAGGATGCCGTTAATCTCATCTGTATTATAGATTTGCAGAGGAGGATACTAAGGATGGAGCTGCCAGGTAACAGGAAAAGAGGAAGGCCTAAGATAAGGTTTATGGATATAGTGAGAGAGGACATGCAGGTGAGTGGTGTGACACAGCAAGATGAGGAGGACAGGAAGAAATGGAAACAGATGATCTGCTATGGCGACCCCTAACAGGAGCATCTGAAAGAAGAAGAAGTGGTTCGAGCTTTTTGTGAGTAACTCATGAATAGGCTGTCAAATGCTTTCTGTCTCATTTAGTTGACTTAACTCAACTAATACAACTCGCTATGGAAGGTCTTGGAAAAATGCACTATCCTAGACTGGATTCTAGTATCCAGCCCTGATAATTTCTCTGAATCTGACATTTTGTTTGATTCAGTAAGTAATCATACACCAGTTTTCAAGTATCACAAAAGCTCTAAACTTTTCTTAATGCACAAGTATTTGCTGTGTCATTACAAGTGGAATTTTAATACACACTTATTAATCATATCTCTGAAGTTGGTCAAATGAAATCCTTTATAGTCATTTAACCTTGACTCAGTCAAGTAATTTTCTAGTATTACTTTCTTTAATATCTTACACAACATGGCTCTTGTCAAAACTAAAAAGCTACACCAAAAGAATCTCTCCTGGATCACTTTAAACATAAAAGTCTTAATGAAAGAAAGTCATATTTTATGGAGTAAGTTTATAATACATAATCTTCCATTCTGCCAATCTAATATCTTAAATAGTAAAAAAATACTAAACTGCCCAGCAATAAGCCCACTCTCAAAACCCTAAAAAATGTTGGCAATTGTTAATTCTATTATTCCTCTTTAAAGTACCCCCAAACCATACTCAAACAAAAGATCACCAAATGTCACAACAAAATTCTTTCAACGCTTCTCAGATCAGAAGCATCTGCCAGTCATACTACTATAGATTGTCTCACCAGCAGTCCCTCTCCTAAAACCACCACTTACCTCAACAGAGACCTAATGGCACCCAATGATAGGAGTTGCAATAACAAAGAACAAGGCATCAGAGGCACTCTATCAGCTTCTGGAAAGTGACTGAGTAGATGGCACAAAGAAACTATACCAGGTTGCAAGGCAAAGACAGAAAGATAAAGAAGATAGTCAGACACCCCTCATAAGGGATTCCAGCAACAACCTGCTTACCAGCCCACAGGACATCAAAGGCAGATGGAAGGAGTACTTCCAGCAGCTTATGAATAAAGAAAAAAAGAAACTGTATTGCCCGAGACATAGCCTACGATGAGAGAAGAGATGGAGCCCACCATAGAAGAAGTAAGAACAACACTAAGGAAAGTGAAGTCAGGGAATGTAGCAGACTCAGATGTGGTAAAAAAAATATGATAAAGACATGTGACAAGGAGTGAAATGGCTCCTGAGGGTACTGATAGCAGTATGGAGAGAAACGTGTATCCCAGATGACAGATGAATAAGCTTACTAGTGCCAGCGTTCAAAGACAGTGCAGACATTCACAACTGTGGGCAGTACAGAGGTATCAAACTCATGTCAAATCACATGAAAGTTCCAGAGAGGGTGATTGATAAATGGATATATAGAGTAGTTGAAACTAAGATGGCCAATGAGCAATTCAGATTCAGATCAGCAAGCAACACAGTTGACCCAATGTTTGCAGTGAGGCAGATAGATGAGTAGAAACTAGAGATGAGGAAAAATTCCAACTGGGCATTCCTAGACTTGGATAAAACATATGATAAGGTCCCAAGAAAGCTGATTTAGGCAGTCCTGCAGTGGTTCAAAGTCCCAGAAACATTGGTAGAATTAGTGCAGACTATATACAAGTACCCAAAGACACAAGTACAAACAGTGTTCAGTCACACAGAGGAGCTCCCACTTGCTGTGGTTGTACGTCAGGATTCAGCTCTGTGCCCACTCCTGTTCTCACTGGTGATGGAGTACATTAACAAACAGGTCAGAAGGGACAGATCAAAAAAGTTGCTGTATGTAGACGATGCAGCATTAAAGGCAGACTCTGAGCAAAAACTTCAACAAAGGATTGAGGAATGGAATGCAAAATTGAAGGCACTTGAGATGAAACTGAGCATAGATAAGATAGTTGTAATGGCAGCAAATGGGGAAATCAAAAGAAGCTGAGAATTGAGATAAAAGGGAAAATAGTGGAACAGGTTAACAGCTTCAAGTATCTGGGAAGGGTGGTTGAGGAGAAGGGAAGTCTGAATTAGGAGGTTAAAGCTAGAATCAGAGGGGCTGCAGCCAACTGGCACAGAGTGCAAGGTGTAATATATGACAGAAGAAATCCAAAGAAACTGAAAAGTACTGGGTGTACAAACCAGTGGTGTGACCAGTACCACTGTACACCACAGAAACTTAGGCAGTAAAGACAGAGCAGTTGAGGTAGCTAGAGGTAATGGAGATGAGGTTCCTGAGATAGGTAGTAGGACAGACACTGCAGGACAGACAAAGAAATAAGGACATAAGAGCAGAAGCCAAAGTAGCTCCAAATGCAGAAAACATCAAAGAGAACAGATTATGGTGGTTTGGACACATGCGTAGAACAACAGATGACAATCTGGTGAAGAAGATTTGGGACAGACAGAAAGAAGGCAAGAGAAAAGGGGGGGTGTTCATCAAAGAGGTGGCTGGATTGTGTGAGAGAAGATCTATGACAGTCAGGCATGAGTGTCAAAGAAGGCTGGGGAGTGGCACTGAATACAGACAGACAGCAACAGTTGGGATAACACCCTTACCCCGTGTAGAAAATGGGAAAAAGGGGTTTGATGATGATGATGAAGATGGTACCCAAATTACCAACTTCAGTTATATGTAAAATGCTATCAAAGCTCATACTATCCTCCAAATGCTCAGAAAACATACCCCGGTACCTCAGCCCTTGTGCTATGGTGACAGCTTACTGTGTCACCTGACTAACAGGTAAGTCAGTCAGGAAAGGTATAGTTCAGCACTCCTGGAAGTCTTCTATAATAATACCTTTCCACAGAGGAGGTCCTTCTACGGACTTAGGCCAACATAGGCAACACTTGTGCTCTACTACAAATTCCTTGAAAATGTATTTATTCCAGTTAATATAGCAACAACCATGTCTAAGATGCACAGCAGCATTTCAGACCTGGTCATAGCATTGAAACTGTCCTGATAGCATTCACAAATCACATAATAACTCAGTAAAAACGGATATGTCTATGTCATCTTGTTGATCTATCAAATTGGTCTTGGCATGG
>NC_056726.1:112426276-112468776 GCF_019279795.1 Protopterus annectens | reverse complement strand
CACTAAATCAACTAAGTACACATCTTGTCTGATTGTGATAAAAATGGACACAGTAAAGTATTCCAATTTGCTTTACAGAAATGCACACTAGTCCTGCAAAGACAGACTAAAGACTTTTTAACTTTGTCAGCTAAGCAGTGTCAGTTATTTTTATCTACAAATATCCTCCAAACCCAGCAATTATAGCTACATTGTTGACTGCATCCTTCTCATGTCTGTGTGAAAATATTAACAATAATAATGACCACAGTCACAAATTTCAAATTTGTTGCACACAAACACAGTAGCCAAAGTATCCCTAATTAATACGCACACACACACAAACACACACACACACACACACACACACACACACACACACCCATGCAAACACATGCACACTAGCCCTACAAAGACAGATTAAAAACTGGGTAAAAGTGACCAGATAAGAGCATAAGATACTGAGACCCACCCACTCCCACCAGCAGTTATGGTCAGTGTGTTGACAGCATTCTCCCCTTATTAGTATAAAGAAATAAATTGCATGTACTTTATTGGTAGCTTCAAATGAACTACAAGAAGCTGTATAAAGATCACTAGCATCAATACTATAAGATCCACCCAGGTGTAGCACAGTTTAAATAGAAAAGTATATATGTGGAGCATTAGAAATATTAACCACCTGATAACATATGCTAAGTCAATATACACAATCTCTGCAGATGTAAATGTCATATGAATAATTCCACCTTAAAGAGAACTATTACTAATGCAGAGTTTGCTGCTGGCAAACAACTTTGCATTTCAGTGCTACACATACAAATGCAGTGCCTGCTGCCCTTGAATAATTAATTGTCTCTCTTGCATTAACAAATTGTGTGCTGGTGATATTGCCATAACTTTTACTGAACTAGATTAGCTATGCAATAAGGGATGGCTGGCAAATAATGACAATAGGTTCACTAGGCATGCAGTTCAGGAGACCATTAAGGAGCTTAGCCCAAATTCCATTTGCTCCAAAGCACTATCTGGTTAAGTGACGGGCTCATTGTCACTCATTTGGTAAATGAAGGTGGAACAATTCAAAGTTTGCATGCTTCCACTTCCCACAGGAAGTAGCTCACTAACAAACTGGAGCTTTAGTCGTCTGCACTAACTGCCACAGTAACAGTTTTAACTAAATGCAGGAATCCTTTATAATCTGATTTTATAGAGACGACTCTATCACAGCAATATGCAACAGTGACTACATAATGGAAGTGGAAGCTCATACTACTCTGATCATCATTCCAAATAATGCAGACTATGACCTGACAATCCATTTGCACTTGCTGGGGACTGTAAAGAAGGTACTGCAAAAATGTACTACTAAAACAGTGATGGCGAACCTTTTGGGATCGGAGTGTCAAAAATTTGGAAAATGCATATCTTGACTCAGCTGGCATGCCCCCCCCCCATCCACCAAACAAAAGAAACAATTCTTTACATATTCATTTATTTAAAAAAATACAGTCCAATCATGTGCTGCTATGCACTATAAAAGTAAAAGAAAAATCAGTGAATTACAATAGAGAAAACGATATACACACTGATAATTGGGCTTAAAACAGGGCACCAAAAAATTACCCTACTTTTAATACTAATTTTGAATTGAACTGAAAAAAATATGGAACACATTGCATTTAATTTGATTAACATCAATTAATTACTTTTTGTTGCTGAGTTTTAATAGACAAGTGCAGGTCACATATTTCTTGTATTTTTGTTCATTCAGTTTCTTTGATAACTCGGGTGTTGGTGAACGGAGGTGTGCCATCCAAAATGTTGTGGCGTGTCACCTTTGACACATGTCATAGGTTCACCATCTCTGTACTAAAATGTAACATGATTAGATTAGATTACACAACCCAGGCCTGTTAATGAATTTATCCAATCTTCAGTGCAATGAGTAAAGCAAAATAATAGACAATATAAATGCTACAGTACCTTTTGTTCAACAACTCACAAGTCATACAAATATGGATATGTGGGAAGAGACTAAAGAAAAGCTAATACAACAAATTGAGAAATTGTAAGCTCTGTTATATGGATAGGGATAGTAAGATACAAGCAGTTAAAATGTTTTTAGTGTCTTTAGTCTTAATGACAGGTCAGTCATATTTTTATCAACCAGAGTAGAAGTTAATCAAGAGCTGAAGGAGGTCGGGGAGGGGAAGATGGCAAGAGTCATGTGGGAAAAGATGATTCCTCCAATAGAACAAGGTGGATTGGCATTACCCAATTTGAAGGGGTATTTTAGAGCTTCACAGTTATGTCTCCAATATACAGCACAAGCAGAAACCTATAATTCAAAGTGGAAATGAATGATGATGAAACAGAGGGGAAGCTCAAGAAACAAGGACAGACTGGGATTTTGGATGCAGATCTACAGACTGCTAAAAGATACCTGTGTCTGGCATGAATACAAGGTATTCTCCAACCCAATATTGATGGATTTATTGCACATCAGCAAGTCAAATGACATCAGACATACTCAGTCTATAGTTCTAAATCTCTTCTGCAGCATCAACAGAATGGCCTGGAAGTACAGGTAGATCTCATAGACAATACCACTGCTCTGAAACAGACTCCCCAACACATAAAACAAATTTCATCCCTGTCCATATTTTTTAAGGGTGTTCTTCTTTAAGAACAGTCCCGTAGCATCATGTCTGTGCAGTATACACAGACATCCTGTTCTTCCTGTCCGCCCGCACAATTTGAACTTGCTTCTTCACTAACTAACATTTGCTGCTTCTTCAAGTAGTGTGTGTGTGTGTGTGTGTGTGTGTGTGTGTGTGTGTGTGTGTGTGTGTGTGTGTGTGTGTGTGTGCGTGAAATACCCTAGTTAGGTATACCTGGTTGTTAGTGTTACTCAGGCTTAAACCCTGTACCTTAGGTACAAGGACCAAGAGCCTGAATTCTCTACCCATACCACCACAGAATGTCTGGAATGTTTAGATCATACTTTTGGTCTGTTCCTCTTAAAATTTGTGGTTTTCTGGAAAATCAGTGGGAACTGAATTCGCTAAATAATGATAACCATTTAAGTTTCAGTCTTCCTATCTTTCAGGAAATGTATGGTAACACAAAACATTTTATTCTAGCAACCTTCTAAGATTATACAAGCAGTGTTTAAAATGTGTCCCTGGTTTTGGGCCTCTGACCCCCCCAATATATTTTGGTTTTTTTCCAGATTTCTTCTGCTGCAAAGTTGAGAGAGATAGTTGAGTGTCAAGTGGATTTTACAAGGAGGTGAGAGGCTCATGGGAAGAGAAGTTTAGTGCTGCATATGCCAAGTCCATTTGCATTGTTAATATCACAACAGGTAGCGTACTTGCTTTGGATGGAGAAGGCTGCAGGTTCTACTCCCACAATATCTAGATGGATTGCTGATACTGTACTGTGTTGTACTTTAAAGGGGGTGGATGCTACAGTCCTAAGAATGTCCTCCTCTGGAGAGATACCTAGTAACTATGAACCTGTTATCAGTTTGCTATCTATTCCCTATTGCAATATTACTAGCTTATGATTTTTTAATGAAACATAGGCAATTTATTCTTCAAGGGCAATAGGCACTTCATTTGTAGATGAAACAATGAAATATAAAGTTGTTTGCTAGCAGCAACCTCTTTATTAGTTACAGATTTCTTTAATGTGGAATTATTTAGATGACTTTTACTTCTGCAGAGATTGTACATATTTACTAATATTTGGGGATTGTAATGACAGAAGTTTGAGTAGACTTTTATGATGGAAATGTTTTGAATTGGGCAGTTTTGTCATTATTGGCTCATACATTTTGTTTCATTGCTTTTTCTTTGAATGTGGGTTTCAGTGCTGTTTCAATGAATGTGAGTTTCAAGGGCAGAGAAGTTTTAATGCTAAGTCTGTTTTCATTGTGAGACTGTATTGCTTTGTTTAGCAGATGTCTATCAGTGTTTGTGCTATAAAATTTAAAGTAAAAATGTTAAGTGAAATCCAAATAATTATTGTAGAAGTAAAGCATAAAGCAGTATGCACATTACAGTGTTTATGGTAAATGGGGAGAAATAGCCAAGTAATGGGCCAATGGAATGGCTGTGGGGGGGGGGTGTATGGGAGGCCCCGATTGACCATGATTTTGTAAGGGGGAGGGGTGGAAAACTCAAAGACAGCCCTGGGTGGCACAAACTCTAGCTATGCCAATGGGAAGATGCCAATACTGTATTTGCACTGCAGGTTAGAGATTGCTTTCCCTATCAGTGATTGATATGAGAGTATAGGCAAAGAGAAAGAAATAGGGGGAGGAGTCCTAAATGAAAGACCAGCGCTGATAGAGTTTTTAGTAGAATCTAGAACAGATGCTGCCATTAAAAAAGTAGTAATTAGTAAAGCATATAAAATATTGCATGATAACTGCCCAAAGCCAAGAATACAGCTTCTATGGGACCTGATAATATCCCTGGCTGTGTTCTACATGAATTACAAAGTGAACTGGCACCACACCTGAGTACCCTGTTCAATCACAGCCTCATTTCAGGCTTTGTTCCTACCAAATGACACACTGCTATGGTCATCCCACTCCACAAAGGTGGAGCGACTACAGACCCTGGGAACTACCGTCCCATTAGCCTGATGAGTCTGATATGTAAGGCTATGGAGTGCATCATCATGGACCTTGTAAATCAGGACATAGGGAATCTCCAAACTCTGGACCCCACGCTGTATGGGTTTGTAAAAGGTAGATCTTGCCTGCTAAACCTGATAGACTTCTTCGAGTCTGTCACCAGAGCAGTGGATGAGGGCAAGGTAGTTCACACAGACTACCTAGATCTTGCCAAGGGCTTTGACACCATCCCTCACTCAGGAATTATAGATAGACTCACTAAACTAGGCATAAACCCCTATGTAATAAGATGGGTTGCCAACTGGCTCACTGATAGAACCCACACTGTGAAAGTAGCAGACTCCAAATCTGACTACCAACCATTTACAAGTGGTGTCCCACAGGGCTCGGTCCTCAGTCCTCTCCTGTTTGGCATCTACTTCTTTGAAGTTCAAGCCAACACAAAGGGACTCTGGCTGATCAAGTTCGCAGATGATTGCAAACTGGGAGCCATTATTGATTCTCCAACTGATGTAGACATTCTACAAAAAGGCCTCACTGACACCAATGACTGGTGCCAAGACCATGGCCTTAAGCTCAATGCCAAAAAGTGCACTGTCATTCCCTTTGGGAAAAATTCAGTGCCCATGAACTACCACATAGGTGGTAGTCCACTAAACACTGAAGGTGTGATAAGAGACCTGGATACACAGGTTGACAGCAAGCTCTCCTTTGATAACCACATTGCCACTGTAGTCAGAAAGTCCTTCTATGTGGCACATCTCATCCAGGAAGAAAGGGGTCATAATCCCTCTGTACTCATCCCTCATTAGACCTATTATAAAATACAATGCCTCATTTGGTATGTACCTCACTAGACACCTACAACAACTGAAAAGGCCACAAAAATACCTCACTAAGAGGATCTTAGGCCTTAGACACATGCCATATATGGACAGACTCAAAAAACTCCAGCTATACTCTGTCTCTTATTAGATACTTAGAGGCAATCTCTGCTTGACCTACAAAGCCATGTCTGACCCAGAGCTGCTAGATATGCTACACCTAAAAAAATCCCAATCCCTCCATGCCACATGCTCCAGGGACCTTAACCTCATTACCACAATAAACAGAACATGCTGGAGGGACAGGTTCCTAACCCAGAGACTTCCCATACTTTGGAATAAACTTACCATTCACGTCAAGCAGAGCACTTCACTGGCCCTCTTTAAGAGAAATCTTGATGAGTGGGTGGGCAATAGGAAGTTCACCCCGGGGATCACTTCAGTGGCCTTGCTTGACAGGGGCACTAGGAACTAACTTTGGGCAGCATGATGCCACGGAATCTTCTTGGGCTAGGCTTATATAGGCTCCAGGGCTGTTAGCCTAGTACACACCTATGAACTATGAAGAGATAAAACAACTGGAAGTGAGATCTTTAGAAAAGGGTAGGAGCAAATTACATAGGAAAAAATTGGAATTGTGGGAATAATACATACAGGGTAGGAATGATGTTTAAAAGAAAGCAGAATTCGAATGAACTATGTAATGTTTGACTGACAATGATTGGGTAGATTATAAGTGATGTATAATGTTTGCAACTACAATTATGTCAGTATAGTTTGTGATGTACAATGCTTGCAACAAAGATTATGCCAATATGGTTTGTTGTTGTTTATATAAATGTTTGATTGCTTATGTAAGTGATAATTTAATAAAGCTGTTTCTTGTTAAAAATAATTAAGGAATCCAAGGATAACATCCAAAGAACATGGCTCATGTGATGATGCTTTTGTTTACTACATTCAGTTTTCTTCCTTTATACCATAATTACTCTGGTTTGTGCTTACTACAATCAGTTTCCTTCCATTACACTGTAACTACTCTGGTTCACAGGTATAAGTTACCAGACTTGCAATCCAGGGGGCCATTGAGGAGTCTAGTCTGGTTAAGTGACTTGATCAAGGAAAGGGCATAAATATGAGGCAAAATCAGAGATGTTCTGCAAATCTGGAGACAAATAAAAGCAGGCTACACTAAACTACTTAAAAAAGTTATCAAAACAACAGGTTTTGCATCAACATGTATGCTGTGCACCATACAAAAACTGTGAAACTCCAATAACTGACATTGACTGATTGCAATCCTCAGTGATTTGTTAAAGGAAAGAAATCTGGCAGTTGATGTGAAAGATTCTGTTTCTTGCTTTCTTTAGTCTTGGTACAGGGTCTGAGTCTGAGCAAGCTGCTTAACTAACCAACCCTCTCTAACTGGGACATTTCACATGCACATGCACACACACACACACACACACACACACGCATACACAAACATTCCTCTTCCATAGGTAGCATTACAATCTACCTGGACAGCAATATGTTCTATTCTGTTCTGTCAGTTGTCCCTGAAAGAAATGTCTGCTATACGACAAAAAAACTCTACTGTAAGATTAAATCTTGTGCCGTTCTTGGATGTCACTCATTTGCTATGTGTGGCATGCCACACCAAGCAGTAGGCAGCAGTCGTTTGCTCTGCATGCATGCATGGGTGCGTGCAAAGCAGGAAGCAGCAAAACTATTGTTTCGGTGTTCAGACACTGAGCAGACGTAGGTGAGTGCAGTGTTTTGTTTTTAAATGTTTTAGGACTACTTCCTTTTTAACTAATGTTGTATGACCAGGCCTCCCAGCCAGCACCTAACCTTAAGCAGCTGCCTGGGTCACCTAGTGTTGGATCCTGCCCTGCTGGTATGCCCTTACAGCCACACATCAATACTCAGTGCATGTTAATATATAGTTAATGATTCATTCATAGCAACAGCACTGCAGCAACAGTGCTTAGGGTGTCTGATCAGACCACCACACTAACAATGAATGACAAAGCAGATGTATACCAGAGCTCAACTCCCAAGATAGCTGCAACATATCAATGCTTGTCAGAATACTTAGCATGCAAAGTATGACTTAGGAAAAAGGAATGATATCCACACCTTGGCATGAAATGAATAAGGAGAATGGAGGGAGAGTGTTCCTACTATAACAGTTTTTTATTCAAACATCTACTGTTATGGTAAGTTCACTTACACAACTTTAAGTTTCTCAAATATAAAATTAAAGATCCTAAGAAGAAGCCACCTGTCTTCTAGGTGGGCAGACATGTAAAGATCATTTCAACAACTATATACTTTGAGCCAGGGCAGAAACGGACAATCCATGGGCAGACAAGGAGAGATAGACAAGAGGTGAATCATGACAGAAGAGTAATAAAGGCCAGAGTATAATAACCCACAAAAAACTGAAACAATTTTAGTGATTAGAGCTGAAAAGTGTCCTGGATCTTACTTTAGTACCAAGTAGAAATTCTTTTCCACTTATCCAAACATAATTTTCTTGTGGCAGGTTTCTTAGTCTCCTTGAATACCTGTTGCATATCCATAGTGAAAAGGTGCCTTAAAGGTATTACAGTTCTATTATCCATGCAGTCAGTCAGAAGAAGTGATGACTGGGGTGCATTAAATAACTCCTGACCTGTGTAAGTAAGTTCATCCTTTGGGGAAGCTTGTGGTAATTACCAATGGACATTTTCAAAACAAGGGAGAACCCCTGCTATCTGCGTCAAAAGGTGGTCACCACAATTATTCTGGGACAGTCCTTCTGAATTTTTAGAAAATCTGTAGCTATCTGAGGAAAGGGTGGAAAGCCATACAGAAACATTCTAGTCCAAGGAAATGAAAAGGCATCTGTCTTTCAGACCTTTCTGCAAGAAGCTATTTTTTGTAAATGTCTATTTTGAAAGGATGCAAAAAGACCTATTTGACAAGTTCCTCAAAGCTGGATCAGTTCCTGGAAGATCCCTGGGTTCAACTTCCATTCGTGAGGGTTTGCTCTGGTCCTGTCCAGCTTGTCTACAACAGTATTCTGCTCTGATGAAATGTAAGTAGCCTGTAAGGATAGTTGTGTTGAATTTCTAGTTCCCAGGCTACCACAGCTAGTCCGCAAAGGGGTTAGGTTCTGGCTCCCCTCTGTTAGTTTTTGTAATAAATCACTGCGGTATTGTCCATAATTACTAGTAGAGGACCTGGAATTCAAAGATGATTGACAGATTTGACAGCATTTATTACAGACATCATTTCTTTGTCTAACTACAGGCCCCCAACCTTGATTCAAGAAGCCCACTCCACCTATCTGGACCTCTTTGAATCAATCAAGATTCAACCCTTTACCCTGATCCTGGGTGACTTTAACTATCCAACCATGGATTGGAAGAACTACTCATGCCAAAACACAAATGTCCAGAGATTCCTTGATTTTGTCAATGGAAATGCTTTGGACCAGCTGGTTGACACTCCCACAAGAGGTGATCATTTCTGGATTTGGTATTAACCAACATGTGTAACCATTGCAGCATCCATACAGTGTCATCCTCCCTGGTAAGATCCGACCACAAAGTGGTCACTTTCAAAGTCTCCATCTGCCCCAACCCCCCCCCCCCCAGCTAGAGTCAAACAAAAAAAATTCTCCAAAGCTGGTTACAATCTCCTGAGGGAAGGTATAAACAGTTTCACAGCCCCCTCCCCCTCCATAAGAATTGGCACATATGTCCAAACCTACAATAAAGTACTATGCAAGCATTTATATAGCTGCATGGAATCAGAAATATCTGACAGGACAAAATCCTCCTCCTCAAGGAAGAGTAAACCTACATGGTGGACATCTGCAATAAATAAACTCTATAATAAAAGGAAAAAATTGCTCTCAATGACCAAGAAGGAGCAGGTGCCTAATTGGAAGCAACCTCTCCTTAGCCTGAACAAGCAAATAAGAGCACTAGTGAAATCCTCCAAAGCAGACTTCAAGTCCAAACTGGCCACATCTACTAAAGACAATGTACGGCCTTCTTCACATATGTCAGCATTCTCCAAGGAAGCACTCAGATCTGCTCAGAAGTGGTGGTCAAGGGCACCACACACGCAAATGCCATAGATATAGCCAACCTGCTGGTAGACAGGTTTGGTGAAAACTTCACTCATATGTCCCCTCCATCAGTAAGTCAGGACATACCGAGCACCTGCCCCCCCCCCCTCCTTATCTCTAGGGTGCAAGTCATCACTGCCCTGTCAAAGGCAAAAAATACAGTCTCCATGGGACCTGATAACATCCCAGACTGCATCCTACATGAACTCAGGTAGGAACTTGCAGCACCATTAGGCACTCTATTCAACCAAAGCCTGAGTACTGGCTTCATCCTAGCTGAGTGGAGGACAGCCACTGTGATCCCTTTGCACAAAGGTGGAGCATCCACCGATCCAGGAAACTATAGACCCATCAGTCTAACTAGCCTGATCTGCAAGGCCATGGAAAGGATTATCATGGACCTCATTAACAAGGACATTGGCAACCTCCAAACACTCAATCCCACATAGTTTGATTTCATCAAGGGGAGGTCATGCCTGTTAAATTTGGTCAACTTCTTTGAGACAGTCACCAAAGCCATGGACGAGGGGAAGACAGTGCACACCACCTACCTTGACCTGGCCAAAGCCTTTGATGCTATTCTCCACTCGGGTATAATAAACTCTCTCAACTAGGCATCAATCTGTATGTTACTAGATGGGTAGAAAACTGGCTCACTGATAGAACCCATCTAGTCAAAATAGGGGAAGTCACCTCAAGCAGTAGACAAGTAATAAGCAGTGTACCCCAGGCGTCAGTCTAGGGGCCTACTGTATGTTGTTTGGGATATACTTTTCTGAGGTCCAGGCCAAAACCAGAGGGATATGGCTGACCAAGTCTGCAGATGACTGCAAGCTGGGAGCTGTCATCAATACTCCTAGTGTTGTGAACATCCTCTGAGAGGGTCTCACCCAAACAAATGACTGGTGCCAGAAATATGGCCTCAAACTGAATGCCAAAAAATACATCATCATCCCCTCTGGGGAGAGTGACATCCCCACAAATGATCACATTAATAACAAGGTCCTAAGCACTCAATCAGTTGTGAGGAACTTGGGCACCCAGGTTGATAGCAAACTGACTTTGGACCATCATATTGCCTCCATTGTACAGAAAGCTTTCTACATGGCCCACCTCATTAGTAAGAGTATCTCATCAAGGGAAAAGGAGGTCATTACATCCCTGTATTCTTCTCTTATGAGACGCATTATTGAATACAATGCCCCTTTCAGCATGTACCTCACAAAGCACATGCAGCAGCTCAGCTGGAGAGAACACCAAGGTTCCTCACCAGGAAAATCCAGGGCCTCAAACATCTACCCTACACAGATAGGCTAAAAGCCCTGTCCCTCTACTCAGTCTCATAGAGACTCCTCAGAAGTGAGCTGTGTCTGGCATACAAAGCAATCCCAGATCCTGCCTTGATGGGACTGCTGCATATCCACAAGTCAAGCTCTGCTCGAGTAACCCACACGTACAACCTCAATGTGGTCTGTGACATCAATAGGACTTGTTGGCGGGACAGATTTGCGTCCCAGAGACTACCCCTTCTGTGAAATAGACTCCCTCTCCACGTCAAGTAGAGTACCTCATTAACCTTTTTAAGCACAACCTGGATAACTGGATGGGGAACAGAAAATACACCCCTGGAATTCCACCTGTGTTCCTGCTGGACAGGGGCATCGGTTGCTGACTTGTCATAATATGGGCTAAATTCTTGGCTAGGCTTGTAAGGGTCTCAGGACCAATAGTCTAGTAACTTCCTATGATCATATGATCCTATTTATGTGTTTTAATCTTTCCTGCTCGTTCCATAGAGCCTGAACTTTCACTCCCTTGGAAGTAACTCCCCATGTAAAATCTGAGGCATCTGTGATTACAGACTGATTTAGAGTTGGAAGGGAGAAGGAGAGACCTAGGCTGAGAGCTAACTGATCCACCCACCAGCATAACTCTTTTTTTTACAAATCTCAGAACTGGAATCTGAAATGATAAGGGGGTGTTAGTACTGGGTCCTCAGGTGAAATCTAGCCAAAGGGACCATGAGAATTCTAGAGGCCATAAAATCCAGAATACTGAGATATTTCCTGACAGATGTCAGAGACTGATTGGAGAATATCAAAACAGTTTCTTGTAAAATGCACCTTTGTCCTAAGGAAGAAATGCCATCATGAGGGGTGCATCCAGGAAACTTCTGAGAAACACTATCCTGTAAGAAGAATGAGAGAAGACTTCTCTATGTTCACCCGAAATACCAAACTAAGAAAAAATGTTCTTTACCTAACCAAAAAATTCTTAACAACTTATAAAAAAATCTGAAAAAAAAAAAATCAGTCACATAACTATGCAAAAGATGTGAATGCCCTGCAGCCTGTAATGTGCTTCTACAGGAACCAGGCAGTTTGTAAACAGTCTTGGAGCTATAGACTAGACACAGTGTAAAACAGAAAATTGAAAATGTGAATCAGATACAAAAAAACATAACAAGTACCTGGAATCTTTGAATATTTGAATGTTACGATAAGCATCTTTTAAATCTAGACTTATAAGGCTGAGAGATAGAAAGAGAAGTAGCAGAGACTGTAGAAAAAACATATGTAGATTAAGAAAAGAAAGGTCCAGGACAGGTCTCCATTTTCCATCTTTCTTTAGCACCAGAATGATTATTTGAGTAGAATAATTTTCTTATTTGATGTGGGGGAATAGGCTCTAGGATAAAAGGGAAAGGAAACAGGAATGTTTGATTGGATGGATGCAGAGGAATCCCTTGAAAAGGAGGAAGAGAGTCCTACTGCTAGCTGTAACCTTTCTGAAAGATTCTTAGAGCCCAAGTGTCTGAGGTTATTTATTTATGTTTGTTTGTTTATTTATTTATTTATTTATTTATTTATTTATTTCATGTGGCTTCATACAAAAAATGTGTTTGTATACAAGTCCTGCCATCAGAGTCTTTTTGCAAACTTACACTGGTGGCATGTGCATGGGCACTTTGGCCATGAATATGACAATTTACCATGCCTCACAATGTCTCTGTCACCAAGTACATAACCTGTTTGGGCTAATATTTTCTTGTGGTTTAATTTCTACAAGTTTTCTGTGTTTCTAGTACCATGATGGTAACAGACCCCATTCCTAAGTCATAGCAGTTACAGGCTCAATGGCTATGACAACAGGACAGGAATCATTTGCATATTTAAATGGATCCCAACAGTGTATTTGTTTCTGCTGAAAATATATGTCATTATGGTTTGTGGCAGAGGAACATTAGGTTTGTAGTCACACCATACTTGATGATATGATTGGTATGATTTCTGACCTAGACCCCACTGCAGGTATATATGTACATTTAAATACTTCATAGCATTTTTTTATGTTGTTCATAATCATAAGTTGTTACTAGGCAGTTGATCAAGTGCCTGAATTATATATCCACTGTAATTCCCACTAATTGCTACCTTCTTCTACGAGTGTTAATGGGGGGAACCAGAGATGTATTTGTAGTTACCCACCCATTCATCCAAGTAACATTTAAAGAGAATGCAGGAATTGCGGGACTGCTATGTTTAATATGATGCAGCAGTCTGTTTCAGAGGATAGAAATTCTTCAAACAGGGTATTTTTCTATCCAGCAGGTTAGGTTAATGTTATGATGAAGGTTAAGGTCTTTAGTACAGGTATTCCTAGCGATGTCCTTTTTAGAAATATAAAGGAGATTGCCCAGGACAGGGTCATCTGTGGCCTTACAGGCAAGGCAAAGGTCACCTCTAAAGTGTATGTATAAGGAAGAGATATAGAGCTTTAAAGTATTCTGCATAGGTAACAGAACTCCAGTGCTTGATTTTCTATGGAAGGAATTTGGGGGGGGGTCTTTCCAGTTGGATCATGTGTCTGGATGGGTACATGCAAAGGGAGCACTATATTCAGTTATGTGCTGAATAAGAGAGGAGTAGAGAGGTACAATAAGATCCTCACACCTGGAGGAAATAGAAAATCATTCTATTTGGCACATTTGGTACACCTGATTGCAATCACATGGCCACTTGATGGTCAAAGAAGATGTTATTATCAACAAATGAGCATGTCTGACAACAATGTGTGCTGTTTTTTTTTAACAATTTTTTTTAACTAGGTGAGCCCACTGGGCACAACTGTTCAGTTTCAGAGATATTCTGGGAGCCCTGTCAGGTTAAGTGACTTGCTCAGAGCCACACAGTAAGCAACTGAAGACAGAAGGACTCAACCCCTATACTAACAATGAGTTTCTGCACTAGCAGAAACTCATTAACACAAAGAGATTTAGTCTTCTGAGCTAACTGCTTCTGCTGTTTTTTGTTTTTTTGGGGGGGTACCATTAATGTAGTAGGAGCAAGCGTATTTCTGTTTGCCAATGAATATAATGGTTGGGACACATTTGTTTGCATGTATTAGTCTTTTTTGCAGAATTTGGGTGTCCCTTGAGAAGTTGTTGATGGCACTAGGTTTACAGTGATTGTCAAATGTAGTCTACTAAAGGCCCTTGATGTCAGCTTTGTTGTCACAGAAGTGGATACCAAATTGGAGAAGCCTCAGTGCTCACCTTTAATGAACCTTTTTTGAGGAAAGTGTGCCCCTGACCTTAATTTTGCTGGTTTCTGTCTGTGAGCCAGTTTGGTATCTATCTGGTAACATAAAGGTTTATATCTAGCTTGATAAGTTTATCTGTGATACCTGATTGAGGAATCGTGACAAACATTTTGGCTAAGTCAATGTATGCCTATGTAGTGATGTCCTCATCAATGCCTCAGTGACTTTTTCAAAGTTAGTGAGGTTTACCAGGAAGGATTTGCCCTTCACAAATACAAACTGTTTGAGGACCATCAGGCTGCCACTGTCAATGCTTATGAGATTCCAATGTCGTATAGATAAGGCTTGTGAAGCTTATGTTTCTAAAGTTACTAGGATCAGTGATGGGGCCTTCCATGTATAGTGGAATGACCATCCCAGTTCTCCAAGCCTCAGACACAAAACCATATAACAGGCTGAGCCTGCACAGGTTGTGCAGCAGGTCAGTAAGATAGAGCCCCATAATGCCAAGGAAGCACCCCAACATATTGACAAACTCCTCTGAATTAGTATTTTTCACCTCTGAGAGAGCTTTTAGAACTTGTTCAAAGGTGATCCTTTTAATTTTTGAACTTAATTATGAGGTATGGTGCTTTCAGTTTGTTACCAAGGGGGATTAGTTTTTATCTCTTGTAAAAGTTTGCTTAGGCTACAGTTGCACCACAGGGTTTATTCATAGACTTGGCACTATGTTTGCTATGGATCAGATCCAATGCCTCAACAGAGGTATTCAAGGGAGAACAGAACTCCATGAAAGCAGTGACATTTGCAGTTGGGTCCTTAAAGGAAAGGGGACTCTTGAAACTCCTCGTTACCATATAGTTAAAGTTAAGTTTGCCTTAGCAATATATCTGAAGATGGTAGGATTTGTGAGTGCACTGTGCCTAGGTTCTAACAGTGAGAATCACTCTTTGTGGTCAGATCTAACCAAGGAATGTGTAATTATATATACAGTGCATATTGGTGCTATATTTGTAATGATCAGGTCTAATATATTTTAATATCTCCGAAGGAAGGGGACACTCTTTTCTAGGGAATTTGCATTAATAAAGTATAGGATGCACTGTGCATGTTTATTTGTAATGGTGTAGGTAGTCCATTTGTTAGATGGATAATTGAAGCCCCTAGTATAATAATGTTTCAGTCAACAGTAAGGGAATTTAGCTTATTTAAGTATACCTTGTGGTTTGTGGGTGACATAGAGGGTGTTCTATATTTGGCCAGGAAGTAAAGGGTCTTATTCATGGTTACTAGAATCTGAAGAAGTTAATGGCCATTACTCAGCTGTAGAGGTCTAGACATAAAGGACTTGCAGAGGTGTACAGTCACACTACCACCAGTTGAGGAGGCGCCCTTGGTAGAGGACCTGAACATGTGATAGACATCAAACCCCTTACAGTGAAAGTGTGTTATCACTGCATTGGAACTATGTTTCAGTAATGACACAGATTTGTAGATTTTCTATGGCTAGGAAGGCTCCTCAGGAGGGCAACTTCATATTTAGGTTTCGAGTACTGGACAGCACTACCCCTATACAGTCCCAGTTTGGTCTGGCTATGTTGGCAAATGAAGAAGTTTTACATCACCTAAAAAGGCAACATGGGGGTAGAGAAAGTTCTTGCCAATATATGTAATCCCCGAGGTTAAACATGTACGCTATCCATAGCAAAGCAGTAAAAACAGTCAAAAATCTCCCTTCAGGTTGACCTTAACTGGATCGCCCTAGAATGACACCAATCATCTTCTGTTTTTACTGAGCATCATTCTCAGTAAAGGTAGAATGTTGCTTAAGACTAGCTTTATACCATATGTGGGAAGAGACTAAACAGAAGATAATACAAAAACTGAAAAACTGGAAGCTTTGTTATATAGATATGGATATTAAGACACAAGCAATTAAAATGTTTTTTAGTCCCTTTAGCTTTATACACAGGTCAGCCATATTTTTATCAACCAGAGGAGAAGCTATGGATAGCAATTAAAAAGAGATGAAGGATTTTAACTGGGAACGGAAGACAGCAAGGGTCAAGTGGGATACGCTTATTCTTCCAGTAAAACAAGGTGGCCTAGGATTACACAATTTGAGGCGTACTTTAGAACAACATAGTTAAGGCTCTTATACATAGCACAAGCAGAAAACTATAATTCAAAGTGGAAAGGAATGATGATGATACAGGAGGAAGCTCAAGAAATAAGGTGGAGACTGGGATTTTGGATGCAGACTCTTAAGGAGAACACCAAAAAGCCATACAGAGTATTATATTCATAAAATACCAGGGAATATTCTAAGAATTAAACCAGCATGAGAATGGAGAAGAGAGATTCTGCCTATGACTGTGGTTAGGGATACAGATAATAAACAAGAGAGGGCTAGAATTCCTTAGAGAAAACTGGCAAAGGAACCAGGGTATTGTGAGCAAATATCTAGAAAGGGAAAGGTAATAGAATGGAGAGAGGCCAAGAATGTATGTGGACTGCAGGTTAGAGATTGCCTTCCCTATCAAGGATTGATGTCAGAGTATAGGCAAAGAGAAAGAAACACGGGGGTCTTAAATGAAAGACCAGCACTGGTAGAGTTTTTAACAGACTCTAGAACAGAAGCTGCCGGTAAAAAAAGAATAATTAGTAGAGCATATAAAATATTGCATGATAATTATAAAAATCAATCAGAGGACCTTAGAAAGGATTGGGAAGAGAGATTGGATAAGCAATTCACAAAGAGATAATGGGGGAATATATGTATATCTCCCAAATATGCAAAAAAGTCTAGAAGATTTAAGATCTTTGCCTGAACGTGTTTACATGGGTATTTTTATACCCCAAGTAGACTGCAAAGAATTTTTCCTCAGGTGGATAGCAAATGTTGGAGGTGTGACAGGCAAGAAAGAGGTGGCTGCGAACATGTTTTTGGGAGTGTAATTAGTTGGCAGACTTTAGGGATTCCCTGCAAACCGTTCTGTCAGAGATGCTGGGTGAGCAGATTGGATTGACAGGGGAGATAATTTTTTTTAGCTATGATACAGAATCGGAATTGCATAGACACAGTAAAGCCTTGCTGAGTCTATTTATGGTGGCTGCCAAAAAAGCAATTACTAGAAAATGGAAATCAAAGTCTAGACCAGCTTTACTAGAAGTAATGAATATAGTAACAGTGATAAAACAACTGGAATCGGGATCTTTAGAAAAGAGATGGAGCAAGCTACATAGGAAAAAATGGGAATTGTGGGAACAATCTATGCATAGAAGGAATGAGATTTAAGAGGCAGGATTTGAATGAGCCATATAATGCTTGACTGATAATGACTTGAATGACTATAAGTGATGTATAATGCTTGCAACTACAGTTGTTTCAATGGTGTCTGTGGTGTATAATGTTTGCAACTAAAGTAGTGTCAGTGTTGTTTGTTTTCATATATATAAATGTAAGATTGCCTATGTCACAAGTGATAATTTAATTTTTATTGAAAAAAAAAGACTAGCTTTATACCAAGTCTGGGTGTATATACTCTGTGAGGTCTGTCATATTTGTTTTCTTATAATCCAGGGCTGGGGGTTTCAAGACAGTCAGACCCACATGAATAAAGATCTTGTCTCAGATATATCTGGAGTAAATGGACATCAGAGCACTACACAGCTGCCATATCCTGGCTCCTAAGTGCAGCTCACTGTCTCCTTATATTTGCTAAGCCTGGTGAGTGGACTATGGGCGTATTTCATCAGGGATTCACCAGTGACTAGTACATTTCCATGTGTTTTGGCTGGCCCATGGTGCCTTATCTGTATAGCTGGGCTAAAATAGGTTCATAGATTCATAAATATTCCAAGGCCATTGAGTCTTATGATGACTTATGCCATACCAGTACCTATCTTCAGGTAATACCTCCTTTCTTCATCGTTGTCATACTAGTCAATCTCGGAGTATATTTGTGGATATTCATCCAGTCATCTAGGTTACTTTAAAGGAAGATAGTGAGGTGCACTGCTTAACATGCAGGGGAAGTTTATTTGGGATGCACTGGGTTATAAACCTGTCCAGTCACTATGTTTTATTTATCTGTTGGTGAAGATTTAGGTCCCTAGTTCTAGTAGTCGTGGAGATATTGGATTTGCAGAGATACAGAAAATCCAGGTCACTGAATAAAGGGGGACACTATAGGGATGACTCCTCGGAGTACAGTCTATGGTAAGTGGTGATAGAGGTATAGTACGTGAAGGTACATTGTGCTGCAGGGGAGTCTGAGAGTCAGGCTTTCACCTCAGATGCCTTTGACACTTGGGAAGAGATTTCCAAAATACCTCAGCATTAGAAGACTTGTTATTAGGTAAGTGTCATGTAGGTTCAAGGTAGGTGTGGACACTGACAACCTCTTGTGGGTTGTGTGTATACTTACGTGAGAGGTTAGCCTCCAATTTAAGTATGCATTTGTACCTCTCACATGTGGATTGTACTGAACTTAGAAGGAAATGGTTATCAGTGAGAATTAGGCAGTCTGAGCACTGTCTTAAGGTACTTAGAGCTAATAAGCTGACAGCAGTGAATGAGTAAGTGGTCTGCAGTAATCTGAGAATAAAGTGAGTAGATGGTGTATTTTGTGTATTAGGCTGACGGGGCAGTTTTAAATTAAGTTAACTTATTACCTAGCAGAGAAGGTTGCAGATTAATGAAGTAGTTGAGTGGGCATGTGTAACCTGTACTCTTGACCCTCCTTGTATTGATAATCCCCTGTTTGTTACTGTCTGGGAATATGTGAGAAGGGTTGTGATACTGAGAAGAGGGGACATGGTGCCACCTAGTGTAATAAAGCAGTTTTTAGCTTAGCTGGGTGTCAAAGATTGAAGGTGGCAGTTAGGTACAGCACTTTGCCCCATAATAGCACTTAGGTGCTGGTTGAGCAGCCATGTAGCATCTATAAAAATGTGGGATTATGGAAATGTGCAGGGGAAGAATATAGGGACACCAAGCTAGTGTCACAGTTTATTTCCAGAGATTTTTGTCTATGGAGTCTACTGTGCCCTACCATTGTGCAAGGTGCAGCATGGTGAAGAGCAGCCACATGGAGTACAGAGGCATGCAGATCACAGAAATTTAAAACAGTCAAACAAAGAAAGCTAACAGCCAATCAGTAGCAGCCTCCAAATCTCATGAGGGCTGGAACTTCACAAGGATAAAGTCAAAATTCTCTTGCAAGTCAGTCTATCTCTTGAAGTTAGTACAAATAGAAAAACATGTAAAATAATGCAGTGGCTATAACAACCACATTCCTTTAATTTGGGAAACAGTAGTAGCCAGTAAGAAGTAGTGAAAGCCAGCACCAAACAACAACTGCAACACAGCAGACTAACTGCAAGGCTACTCCAGTAACTGTACATGAAGTGCATTCATTTAAGTAACCAAAAACAGTATTGAAGAAAAACACAACCAAGTTCATTTGTCTCACAATGTAAGTGAGCAAAACACCAGTTTACCATATCAATCAGGTATGTCTTACACATACACACACACACAGATACACACACATATATATACATATCTATACAATATAGTGGGTCTACACTTCTACTACCTTAACTTCCATACTCTGACACATAATGTACACTGAGGTGCAAACTTTTTTAATCTTCAGTTTATTAACATAAGTACCTATAGTCTCTATAGGACCTTGTGTCCTTTTTTAACATCTTCATTAAATTATCACTTAAAACATAGGCATGCATTAACAGAAAAGAAAACAAACCATATTAAATTGTTTTACATTATGCATAAAATATACTACCATGGCAGGTCTAGCCTCCCAGCAGTAGAAACCTTGGCTCTAGATGATTGTCACTGTTGAAGTGACACCCCGACCCCATATGCAAATATGGGAAAAAGGGTTTGTGGATGGATGGATGCATCATGTCTTTTTCTTTCATTATAATTATCATCAGCCCAACATTATATAATTTGCTGAATTTCTACCTTCTCTCAAACCTCCTCCTCCTGAACATTATTCTGGGTGTGTGGTTCCCACAATATACATTTATATTTATTTATTTTTATGTAAATTGCTCCTTCTCTTTTCTAAAGATCCCTATTCTATTTCTTTTATCTCTTTTATAACATTCAGTACTTCAAATACAGCTTTGATTTCAATTTTCTAGTAATTGCTTTTTTGACAGCCAGCAGAATTAAACTTAATAAGGACTTATTATGTCTCTAGGCAATTCAGTTCCTGTGACCTAGTTCAAAAATCATGTCCTTAGATACAACCATTTGCTCACCCAGTATCTCTGATGAAGTACTCTGTTGGGAATCTTTAAAAAAAATGCCACCTCACTACACTCCAAAAACCCTGTTACCATTTTCTTCTCCATCATACTACCAACATTTGCTATCTAACTGAGGAAAAATTCTGTGATTGAGTATAAAAATACCTAGCACTTCCAAGCAAAGATCATAAACCTCTGGGCTTTGTTGCATACTTGAGAGCCATACATATGTCCTCCCATTCTTCTCCTGTAAATTGCTTTTCCAGTCTCTCTTCCCAGTCATTCTAACCTCATCTGATTGATTCTTAACAGTTATCATGCAACATTTTATATGCCCTGTGATGTCCCTCCTCTGGGCCAGTGATGAAGGAGCCTCAGTCCTTACCACTGATACTGGTGGGGAATGTTCACTGTGAGAAAATAGACACACACACAGTATTTTCAGATGCAGCCCTCTGCACCAAGTACAAGTTCCCTTAAGAGCACACAGAAAATGCACACTGCAGTCCTGGAGCTGGGCTTTCTCTCCATGCCCCAAATAAGACTCCCCACTGACCACTATAGAGCTGAGTCCTTAACCGGGTGTTCCAAGCCAAGTCCTCCACTGCCCTGTCTGTGAAATCAGTGCTCTCAGTGTCCCTGTTCAAAGTAGCTGTCACACATACTCTCTTTAAGATTTGATTTTCACATGCACACACCCACCTGGGAAAAGCTGGCACAGCTTAATCACTTTGGCACCTCCACCCAGACTATGAGGTAGATTTGCTGCCACCAGATCACCTGAAGCCAGCTACTTTAAGGTTCTTACCAGGGTACCCAACTACATTTATTAAAATTAATATTTATATAAATGGTAGTGTTTAACCAAGCAGCAAGACTTTTGGGAACGTGGAGCCACAGTGCCACTAAATAAATGCAAGTACTCTCAAAGGTTAAATATTTTCTAAAGGACCAGCCAGAATGAAAGGTTTAGATATATTTAATATTAAATAATAAAAAAAATGAAAATACTGAATATCTATTTACAATAAACACCGGAGTTTCATTCACAGGAAATATATTTAAAAAAACACAGCTGGAAAGATTCATACAGATACAGAAAAAAATGGCATTTAGCTAATCTCACTATAATTTTATAACTGACTGAAGAATTACTGTTCCCTAGTTACTTACTAAAGCAAGGCAAGATGAAAGTGGATGAGTGTCTTGTCAGTTCCAAAAACAGAGTTCACTCCTCACATCTCTCACTAGTATTCAAATACAATTTCAATGCTGGCTACAGAATGACATCACATCTGGTCACCCGACTCTCTGGTTCCCACACTACCCTCTCAGTAGAAACTGAGCTAGGATCTGGCACTGATGCGTCATAATACATACATAGAACTTTAGCTTAGGTTTATTACAGCACCTGGAAAGTGCACAACATTTCCAATACTTCCACCCTACCTCCAGAAACTAACAAAACATTCTCTGGCACCCCAGGGTAGCAATTAGTTCACTACTAAGGAAATACAGCAGAATCCTAACCCAGGCTTTTCACACATTGTGTCTCTGGCTGCATTCAGACCTGTGAGACTAAACTGTTATGGCCTAAACCAAGTCATTTCATTTCAGGCTATTTTTCTTAAGGTTAACTGGGCTGAGCTTAGCCCCTTCCCTTCCAGTATCCTCCATTAAAATATATACATTTCATCAGTTACAACAATATAGTCTGACATACATGTGTGTTTCTTTTCTGTCCAACAGGACCCACTGCTGATACATTTTTAACACAAGCAATTTTATTAATACATTTTTAACATAAGCATCCGTACAAATCACATTGATATTCAAGTGACATATAATTCATTACAAAATTCCAGGTAACTATGCTGGCATATGTTAAACATGCACTGCCCTACTCCCCCTGGCACAGATGGTACTAGCTAACATCATCACATGCCTTACTAATTATCCTTTTTTTAACAGCAGCTTCTGTCCAAGATTCAACTAAAATCCCGACCAGATTAGGTCTCTGATTCCCCTATTCATTTCTCTTTGCCTACACTTTGATATCAATCCATGGTAGGGAAGGCAATGTCTAGCCTGCAGTCAACATGTTTTCTTCACTTCATCCCATTCTATTACCTTTCCATCTCTAGTTATTTGCTCCCAATACCTTGGTTCCTTTATCAGGTTTCTCCGGTAAATTATAGCCCACTCTTGCCTGTTTGTTGTACACCTACTTGCAGTCATCCCTCTTGGCAAAATCTCCTTTCATCATTCTCATGTTAACCTAGTTCTTTGAATACCTTCTGCTACTTTAGGAATATAATATTCTGTTTGGTTATTGTTATTCTCGTTAAGGATCTGCATCCAGAATCCCACTCTCTCTCTTTATTTCCTGAGCTTCCCCCCACTTCATCATCATCCCTTTCCATGTTGGATTATAGCCTTCTGCTTATGTTATGCATATGAGCCTTAACTGTGTAGCTCTAAAATATACATTCAAATCAGGTAATCCTAAACCACCTTGTTCTATTGGAAGGATCAGCTTATCATAACTCTTGCTTTTTTCCCCTCCCAGATAAATTCCTTCAACTCTTTATCAATTATTGGTCATAACTTTTCCTCTGGTTGATAAAAATATGCCTGACACATGTATAAAATTAAAGGGACCAAAAACATTTTTATTGCTTTATCTCACTATCGATATCCATAAGCAAGAGTTTCCAGTTTCTCCGTTTTTGTATTATTTTTCTGTTTAGTCTTTCCCCACATATCCTTGGCTGCCATAACAGAAGCCATTTTAGTCCATACTTCTAAATGCTTCATCTTATTCTGTTTCCATAAGCATGGGTATTGCTTAACCTAGTTGTGAGTGGGTACATAATTTATAGCTATAGCCTTTGCTTTATCTTTATTAATTTTATATCCTGAAAAGAGATGAAACAGTCTCAAAATGTTCCACAACACTGAGATATCATTTTCTGGATTTTTCAGGTACAAAACAGTCAGTGCCATAGTGGTGCAGAAGTTAGCGGTTCTGTGGTTTGATTCTTGTCTGAAGCACCTTCTGTGTGGAGTCTGCATATCCTCCTGGCAGTTGAGTGAGTTTCAAAGACATGCAGGCAGGTGTGCATGTGCCTTCTGTGAAGGTTTGGCACCAGGCTGGCAACTCAACACTGTAACAATTCCACTGCCAATCAATTCTGCAGACTGGTGATCTGCTGTGGTGACCCCTAACCAGGAAAAGCCAAAAGACATTGCTATCAGGTACAAAACAGTATTCACATATATAGCCAACTTTTCTTGATTACCATACCAATTATATCCTTGCATTTCTTAGTCCCTTATTTTCTTATCCAATGGCTCTAAATATAAAACAAGTAACAAAGGGGAAAGAGGACACCTCTGTCTGGTTCCTCAGTTCAAAAATAACTTCTCAGAGTTGAACCCTTCCACTTTAATTCTTGTCTCCAATCCTTCATATATCCTCCTAATTACTCTTATTATTGTAACAGGGAATGTAGATGCTTTCATTGCCATGTTCATAAAATCCCAGCTTACCCTTTCTACTTTTTACTGCCTAAGTAGTTGTACTAAAAGTTTTTGTGCTCTGGAGCTATCATCAAAAAATGGTTGCTTAACAGCAATTTTTCTAAACTCCTGCACATTATCCAGATACTCCTTTATACCCTCTTTAGCAAATTATCATTCTGCATTTGCACCTCTTCTTGTTCTGTGAGATTCCCCTTATTCTGCAATATTGTAACCTTTGTCAACCCCTCTAAGTAATTTCTATTACTTCATAACCATATATATATATATATATATATATATATATATATATATATATATATATATATCTTTTATTTCCTCTCTGTGTTTAAACTCCATTTTCATTTTATCCCACTCACTGGCTGTAACTTCTGAAAATATTTCTATCTTCACTAATAACTATTGAATAATTTCCACTACTTATTCCTTAGATTTCTCTTTTTTAATGGGTAGGTGGTAAAGCACCAGCATCTCATTTTTACATTATAACACTGTATTTTTATCTTAGTTTTTATTGTTGCATTATTTTAAATACTTATTGGATGTGTGCTGAAGCTTTCAATTAAATGCAAATGTTCCTGTGAAATATTTCTATCTAGTCTAGCCCTGTTATTGTACCTTGGGGAATAATATATAAATTCTATGCAAGTTCATACTACCTAATTCCTATCTTCAATACCAAATATTTTCATAAATTTCTTCAGGTCCCCCGATACATCTTAACTAATGTAAATTAGGACAATGTTTGCTTGTACAGAAAATGATACAACAAATTCTTTCCAAGCTTACGGTAATCCCTAAACTTCTCATTCATTGCTACTGTTTTGTGTTTCTCCTTATGAAGAAAGATTAAAGTTATATGGCATCATGGCTTCTTCCCCAGTAGCCTTTCCAGACCTCTCTACTATTTTGATCACAGTGGAGAATAAAAACTATAATTCTGAATTCAAAATTTCCAGTTTTCTACTAAGGTGCCTGTCAATGAATGAGTTCCTGGTGGTTGCAGCAGAGAAATATATTCCTTCACCTCTACAAAGCATTTCTGTACTCTGATACTATGTAACTTATGAATGGTCAGAATTTAGTGCAAACAGCACAGACACTGTGAATGAGCATCTAGCCACCAAGGCATGTTTACTGTAACCTTAAAACGTTTACGGTACCCCTAGAAGGAAAGTGAAACCCCTGACATGAAGCTATTTGCAACAGACCTCTCAAGCATCCCTATTTTGGAAGAATGTTCCTATTTTCAGGCCTGATTCAGGATGTCCCTATTTTTGAAGGCTAGGCCCCCATTTGCAGGCTTGATTTACCCCTTCAACAATTTTCTGAATCCCCCCATCATATGTGATTTTTCTAGTACTCAGAAAACCACATTAAGTGACCAAAATAATTGTGGCAACAATAATCAGAAGAAAAAGGATACATATCTTGCAATTCCCTTTTTCAAAAGTCAAAATAAGTCAAAATAAATGACCTTGTGTAGTAGAAGTTTGCAGTACAGTTCATTAAAATCTAAAGATTTTACACTGTCTATTTGATAATGTGCTTATATATTCCCATCATTTTTTGTCAGTCTCTGTTTTTTAAACATGTTTATGAGTAGTATCACACATTTCTGATTGCAGCAGGAAGAGTTGCGTGCTTTTTGGTATTCACATTGTATGTTAATTAGATGTCCAGATTTCTATCTAAATGTTTATATTTTGCAAAAGCCTTTGTTTCTACTTTCAATGTCTACAGGTTGAGATGTAAGTTTGCAGTTAGATATTAGTCTAGTTAAAGTTGGTTATACACTCCCATATACTATGATAACCTTTTAATACTTCCTCTGCTGGGTTCTTCTTATTGGCAATAACTCCAGGCAATCATTTTATCATTATATTCAAGACTCTGAGAGGCGTGGAAAGCCCTGAAGTGTGAGAAACAAACTTTTCATCAACAAAGAAGAAAAAAATATTTTATTTATATTCCACTTAAACATTGTAAGCTGCACTTATTGTGATCTGTATGGTGATAAACATTTTTGGCTAAAACTTGGAGAAAAAAAGCAGAAAAGGTACAAAAAAGTATCTGTTTGCATTTTTTAGTTTGTTCTGGGACCTTAGTCTTGTAGCTTCATTTGCAGTTGTGGGAAGATTGTACATTACAAGATTTTATCTTTATTTATACATTGTACTGCACTTACATCTTCATAAGTAGTATTACTTATAAAAACAAGCTGTTTGTATTTTGACCCCTGTCTGGTGCCTTTATCTTGTAGCTTCATTCACATTTGTTGCAGAACTGTGAATTACTGGCAAAATTCAGCCTTGTTTAGTCATCTATTACAACATTTTTTTTTTCATAAACAATGTTACTGATAAATTTATGCATAGTCTGGTGCCTTAGTCTACGATGGAATTGCAGTAGTACCGGTATTGTGAATTCTGATCCAAGATTTGTTCTGCAGTACTTCTACAGCTGTTTAAATTCCAGTTTTGTTACTAAAGTCTTATATTTTGCTTATCATTTACCTGCTTAACATTGCATTTCAGTGCCTTTCTCTTTACTTTGTTACATTTCCCCCATATTCTTTGTGTCTGCCTCATTCCCCAGTGAGACATTAAGTTAAAGTTTCTGAATTTATAACCACAAGACTAGAATTCCAGTATTGGCTTTATTTAACTGGAACCCTTCCTAGTAAGTTTTCCATGCTTAGCACACAGCTACACCCACCCAGGGTCTTTTATTCAAGACTCTGAGAGGTGTGAAAAGCCCTGAAGTATGAGAAACAAGCGTTTCATCAAAATGTAAGAAAAAAAGCTTTTATTTAAATTATGTTTAAATATTTTAAGTCGCACTTATAGTGACCGGTGTGGTGATACTCTTTTTTATTTTTCTGCTTTTTCCCATGTTTTAGCCAAAATAAATATCTGTTTGCATTTTTTTAGTTTGTTCAGGGATCTTAGTCATGTAGCTTTATTTGTAGTTGTGGGAAGATTGTGTATTACTGTAAGATATTAGCATAATTTATACATTACACTGCACTTCTATCTCCATAAATAGAATTGCTTGTAAAAGCTAGCTGTTTGTATTTTGACCAATCTGTTGCCTTTATCTTGTACTTTTATTCACGTTTGTGGCAGATCTCTGAACTACTGCCAGATTTGAACCTCGTTTAGTCATTTACTACAGCACTTTTTTCATAAACAGCATTACTGGTATTTCTGCATAGTCTGTTACTTTATCCTCTCATAGGATATAGTGGCAGTATTGTGAATTCTGCTCTGGGATTTGTGTCTCAGTAGTTTTATATCAGTTTATATTCCAGTTTTGCTGCTAGAGTCTTATATCCTACTTATATTTGTATGCTAAAAGTTGCATTCCTATGCCTTTCTGTTTACTTTGCTACTGTTTTCCTCCCTGTTATTTGTGTCTGCACCAGATCCCACTGAGACATTAAGTTGAAGTTTCTTAAATTATACCTTTAGGATTAAATCTATTCAATTTATTAGATTGTATCTGACTCTAGGAAGTCTGCTACGGTGATTTGCACATGGATAAACTCCAGGTGATCATCCTGTTTAAACAACCTAAAGGTATAACTGTCTCTAATGTAGCTCAAGAATCCTCCATTTATTCTGTCCCTGTCTGTGCAACTAGTGGTCTAAATGTGTGGAAAACACTAAAGCCTAGCACTGCCAGAGTACTTTCTGCAAATTTAAACCATGTCTTGGTAACAGCACAGATATTTATATTCTGCAGAGTAGGGAGATTATGTTGGGTATAGAATTTCTTGCTTAGGCTCAGAGCATTGAGGAGTAACACCTTTTTGTTTCTTTGGGTTTTATTTGCTATGTTTTTAGGTTTATCAATTTGGCATTGCCTAAAAAGGTTCTAAGGAAGTGGATAAAATTGTATCCAATATCCAGAAGCCTGGGGGGGGGCATGTCCAGACCATCCTTTGAAAAGCAATGAGGTTTGTTAACCATGCCCTCCCTTCTTCTTCTTTCGGCTTTTCCCATTTAGGGGTCACCACAGTGGATCACCTTGTCCACTCAGGATTGGCAGTGGAGTTTTATGGTGTTGAGTTGCCAGCCCGGCACCCAACCTTCCACAGAAGGCACACACTCACACCTAGGGCCAAATTAGAGTGTCCAATCCACCTGCAGCATGTCTTTGGGATGTGGGAGGAAACCGGAGCACCTGGAGGAAACCCACATGACCACAGGGAGGACATACAGACTCCGCACAGAAGGCACCCCAGCCGAGAATCGAACCAGAGAACCTCTTGCTGTGAGGCGGCAATGCTAACCACTGCACCACCATGGCCACCCTCCCATGCTGACAAATACTAAATACCCCTGGAAAGACAACAGAAACTAAGCCAGTTACTAAAGTCAGTTATTGTTTATTCATACTTTGTCTCCCTACATATACTACAGGGAGGTACATCTCAGGCCATTAACACCCACATGAACTACAATAGAATCATACTGGTACCTATGGTGTAGTAACCTGAGTGGGTGCATAACTTGGCAGATTCTGGCTCCAGATAAGCAACTAACTGTTATCTTCTCCTTGGTCAGTCTGGTGAGTCTGACATATGTGTGCCATGCAATGGAGTCCTCTATGCCAAGAGTCATGGGTAATGTGTTTGTTTGCCTTATAGTCTTTGCTCTTGGAGCTCCACTAGGTGTATGCATATCTGTAGTGCTTGATGTTGCTTTTGGTAAATGCTTTTGAGATTGCTGAGATTAGGCATTGCTATTTAAATACTTAGGAGGTCTTTGAGGTTTGTGAAGATTGTTTTTTAGTGCCTCAGCATAAGTTGGATATAGGTGTGGTGGAATACTGTGTGGTGGATGTAGTGTGTGCATATGTTCTTGACAACCTTGTTTGCATGCAAGTTTTGCCTCTAGTGAAATTGTGCATGTGCATCTTTTGCATACTGTATTTGTTTCTTTAAGGATTAAGTTGTTGTCTGTGAACATGAAGCAACCTTTAGAAACATCCTTACTAACATACCTCCTCCTAATAAACATCCATGATACATAGGAACACAATTAGGTTGGGTTACATGGCTACGCTTATAAAGGCCCTGGTGGTTGTTAACACAGTAGATACCTATGAACCTGTGAGTTTTCCAGAACTCTATACAGTACTCAGAATGAATCTCACCAACCTGCATACATTATTTTATATGCATATGGGTCATAAGGATGTTGGTACTGAATACCTGCTGTGGTATGTTGACTGTATTTAAGTGTCTCTGTCAAGCACTGAATGGCAATTGCAGCAAAGCACTTCACTACCAAAACTTTTCACTGACATTTCTATTGAAACAAAGACTGCTATTCCTAAATAACACAGACAGTGGACTTTAATACTGCACCACAGTTGTGCAATCATGAAATTAAGATAGTTAAGTAAGGATCTGGTGAAGCCCCCCACAGGTAGGGTGCAGGGTGCTTCAAAAATGCAGTTCATAGTATTCAGGTAATTGCAATGTAATACAGTTGCAATAAATGTAGGGCCAAATACCAAAAGACGTCTTCTCAGTGTAAGTGATTTACTCCAGTGTAAGCCTGCCCTGATTACAAAAGACTTGCTCTTAGTGTGGTGTAGGCTTGTCTATAAAGCAGGTTTAGACCAAGGGCCAGATTCCAAAAGACTTGCTCTCAGTGTAAATGACTTACTCCAGTATGCTGCAGTGTAATACAGCAGAGGAAGTCTCTTACAAAGAGCAAGTCTTTTGGTATCTGGCCCATTGTGATGCAGAAATTAGATTAGACAAAAGAAATACATGTTATTGGACTAAAGAAGTGAATATGTTAAAGTCTAGGTTTACTTTGCTATTTTTGTTAACAGGTGGATATGCTAAACAAGCATTTATAAATTTCAGGCATGGAATGTAAGAGTTGCAGAAAAAAATATATACAGCATACAGAAAATGCATTTATTTATTTGATTTATCAACCAGGTGATTGAGCTGTATCAAGACTGTTTTTTTAGCCATGATATGGGCCAATATCAAGATACAAAATTAAAGCAACAGTAATAAAGAAGTAGAAAGAGTAGATCTGAACATGTACATGGAACCATAGCTGAAATAAATAAAATATCATATAACAATTTATCTGTATATTTTTGTTCATAGGTTCTTAGGAGGTTGCTAGGCTAATGGCCCTAGAGTCTTAACAAGCCTAGCCATGTAATACCCTTGTTCCCTAGTTGACCATGGTTAGATGGTCATTGTTAGCAGAGCAAATCAGTGATTAGCACCAACAGCCCCTGTCTATGAGGGGCATAGTTACCACCCCTGAGGTGAATTTATGGACTCCTGTCCAATTGTCAAGGTTGCTCTTAAATAGGGTCATTGAGGAGATCTGCTTCAAGTGAAGTGGAAGTTTATTCCAGAGGACTGGTCATCTCTGGGAGACATATCTGTATCTCTAACATGTTCTGTTTACGTCACAAGCTAGGTTGAGATCCCTGGAGCGAGGGTCTTTTGTCCCATTTTTTTTTTTGCAGACATGCAGCATTTCCATGAGGGCCAGGTCAGAGATCGCTCTGTAGGCCAGGCACAGGTTGCCTCTCAGCAGCCTGTAGGATACAGAGTACAGAGTAGAGCATTCAGTCTTTCTGTGTAGGTCACGTGTTGGAGGACCTCAATTTTTATGGTTAGAAACCTCTGTGGTCTCTCAAATTGTTGCAGGTGTCTGGTGAGGTACATGCAAAAGGGAGCATTGTACTCAATTAGTGGTCTGATGATGGTCAAGTATAGTGGAATTATGACATCCTTAGTCTTGGGTGTGATGGGGTTATTTATGAGATGTGCAACATAGAAGGCTTTCCTTACCACTGTGGATACATGGTGATCAAAGTTTAAATTGCTCTCAACCTGTGTTCCCAAGTCTCTCACCACTGTGTTGAAACTTAGGGAGATGCTATCAATAATGTAATTTTCAAGGGCCACTTCTTTGCCAAAGGGGATAATGGCACACATTTTTACATTTAGTTTTAGTGTGACTCTGGCACCAGTCATTAGTCTGTGTTAGCTCCTTTTGTAATATGTTAACTTGTTGGGGGGCTCTAGTATGAAGTCATCTGCAAACTTGGTAAGCCACAGGCCATCTACTTTCACATGAATGTCTGAAAAGTAGATTTTAGATAGTAGAGGGCCCAGCACAGATCGCTGTGGTACACCAGTGGAAACTGGTCTACTGGTGGAGCTAGAATCCCCAACTGTGACAGTATACATTCTATCAGTGAGCCACTTTGCTACCCATCTAGTGACGTATGGGTTAATCCCTAGCTGGGAGAGTTTCTCAATGATACCTGAGTGTGGGGATTGTGTCAAGATAGATGGTATGTACTGCTTTGCCTTCATCCAGGGTTTTGGTGACATTCTTGAAGAAGTCTACCAGGGTTAATAACAACACCTGCCCTTAACAAAGTCAAACTGGGTTAGGTCAAGAGTTTGCAGGTCGCCTATGATGTCCTTGTTCATAAAGTCCATGATGATTCTTTCCATGGCCTGGCAGATAAGGCTGGTTAGGCTTATGGGTCTATAGTTCCTAGAGTCAGTTGATGGACCCCCTTTGTGTAAGGGGATTACTGTTGCTCTTCTCAACTCTGCTGGAACAAAGCCAGTGCTCAGGCTATGGTTGAAGAGAGTACCAAACGGTTCTGCTAGGTCTTATTTTAGATTGTTTAGTAAGCAGCCTGTGATGTTACCTGGTCCCACGGAGGCTGTGTTTTTGGCCTTGGAGAGGGTGGAAATGACCTGCTCTTTGGAGATGCTAGGTAGTGGACTGGTGACAGGAATGCTTTGGGGTGTGTCTGGTGGGGACATGGGGGGTGAAATTTGCTCCACATCTGTCTGCTAGCAGGTTGACAATTTCTTCAGGTTCAGTGTGATTAATACCATCCACAAATCAGTTTGGCACACAACTGGGCACTCACTTTAAGATTTTCGATATAGCTAAAGAAAGCCTTATGATTGTCTTTAGCTAAGGATGCTAATTTAGCATTGTAATTGGCTTTAAACAACTTTAGAAGATACCTGATTTGCTTGTTCAAGCTGTGGAGAGAATTCTTCCTTTGGGGATTAAGTTCCTTCTTGTTCTTGGATAACAGTTTCTTCATTTTGCTATATAACCTATTTATACTTGCAGTCCACCAGGGTGTCCTGTTTCTTCGGGAGGACCCGGTTTTAATCCTGACAGATACTGCCAAGTCTATACAGTTGTTTAAATGTCTATACAGGGCATTTGTGTGCTCCTTTGCATAGGCGTTATTGCTGGCTGTGTAGCAGGGGGTTTGAAAAGTACATTTGTGTAAAATCTTACCATAACAGTAGATGTCATTGCCTTCACTGTTGCAGTATTCCTACTGTATAGAATTTCTCTGCTATGGAAGCCCAACATCCAGCCAGTCTACCAAAGCCTACTGTTGCTTTAAGGTACACTGAGTATCGCCCAATTGCTCCTCATGTAGCATAGGGCATACAGGTGACATTTAGGTGTAACATCCTCAGAACTGATTGCCCCAGTAGGAACACCAGTCTAAGGAATCCCAAGGGGTAACCTGTACATCCAAGAAGATAAAGGACTAGGGGGATAGAGGGAGGGAGTGAATACTGCAGCCATGAAGCCAAGGACATCTACTGTTATGGTAAGATTTTACACAACTGTACTATGTCCTTACATTCACTGCTGCAATATTCCTAACTTATGGGAGAGTGCCAAAGCTCAAGAGGAAACTTGGAAGGAGGAAGGAGCAGAACAACCCTCTAAAAACCCATGAACAATGGCTCTAGCAAAACCAGCCCTAGCTTTAGAAATACCATCAAACTTGCAGTGCTTGGTAAAAATATGTGCAGAAGTCCAGGTAGCTGCTTCAAGAATATAATTAGTATCTAAGCCCTTGAAAAAAGCACCAGAAGAAGCCACATCTCTAGTAGAGTCATCCTTTACAGAAGAAGGAAGGCACTTGCCATGAAAAGTGTAACAAAAAGAAATAGCCATTGAAATCCAAGAAGAAATAGTTTGTTTGGATACAGCTACTCCTAAATATCTAGGGTGAAAAGAAACAAACAACTGATGAGATTTTCTAATAGCCTTAGTCTTATCAAAATAAAATCTGAGCAGTCTATGCATGTGCAAAGTATGCAGCACCCTCTCATTGTCAGATTAAGGAGAGGGTGTGAAGATTGGAGGAAGATGGGTGAAGGCTGCCAGCCTAGTCAAATAGAATTTGATACATAATTCTATCAACTGTATAAATAAATGTAAGATACGGGCTTGTGTTTTTAAATGAAAGAAAACACTGTAAAATGTGAACTTCAAGATTGTTGCAACATTCCCATCTGCTGTAAGGAAAACCAAGCCAAGCATTTCAAATGTGTCTTTTGAAATTGAAAAGATCTTATGAATCTCTTTGATGTTTTACAAGTCAGCTCCAGTGGGTCTGGATGAAGGTTTCATGCTCATTGTTTTAAGGTTAAAGTTAAGGGCCAGAATTTACATGTGGAAGGTTCTTTATTGTTCTGGTTTCTGATAGAGTGTATATGTGAAATGCCTTGTATTGTTGTAGTTTCCTGAGCAGGTGTTAGCTTGCTAAATAATGTAGTTTTTGGCCTGAGAAAACCTAAGTGCCAAAATTATGTAATTTGGGAGGGCCTCAGCAGAAGTGTTGGTTAGTGTTTAAAAACTACTGTTCAGTGAGAGACTGTAAGCATTTTAACCCAGCACTGCTTTCTCTTTATGTATGTAAGTAAGATAATAGCACTGTGATTTCTCTTAGGAATAGTTAAACTTAGAAGAAAGTTAAACTAAGTATTTTTCTTTGACATCAGACCTGTCCTACTGTATTATTTTAAGTTTCTGTGTGATCTCTAAACTCTTAGATATCTCTGTGGTGTAGTAGTATTGTCTTGTGTTTTAATAATTTATTATTAAATATTTTAAAAACCTTTACCTGTGGCTGGTTTGTATAGAGAAGTAGGCTCTAGAGTACATTGCATATTTATAGAGTTCATTGTAATAGGCCGGTAGCGTTGTCACCTCACAGTATGACATTGTTCTGTTCGATTCTCAGCTAAAGCGTCTTCTGTGTGGAGACATGCGCGAGTGGGCGTACCTTTGTTGAAGGTTGTACGTCAGGGCTGGCAACTCGGTACATAAAAATCTACTGCCAATCATTAGCGGACCGGGGTTCTGCTGTAGTGACCCCTAACCGGGAAAAGG
The DNA here is from genome assembly GCF_019279795.1 of Protopterus annectens. Classification (NCBI taxonomy): domain Eukaryota; kingdom Metazoa; phylum Chordata; order Ceratodontiformes; family Protopteridae; genus Protopterus; species Protopterus annectens. The sequence goes on along the minus strand of NC_056726.1, from coordinate 112,434,591 downwards.
CCGAAAGATACAACAACATTGTAATAGGCCACTATAAAATAAGCCTTAGACTGTATAGTCACATTACCAATTGGATAATAATATTGCACAGTAATAATTGGACACTCTTTTAAGGGCCTTTTAGAAGCTGATAATATTAGCTGGTGGTGGCAGAAATTACTACCGTATATTCTGGGTAAAGGGGCACAGCTGGAGAATCTGTATCAGCCTTTCCCAGGAGTGTCTGTAAAGTTGTATAAATACTTATCTCAAAGTGTGGGTGTCTGTCAGCTACCTGGGCAGGGACACAAAGCATTGGTTGGACAGAGAGGGTACTGGAGGTTAGCTTGCCAGCTAGGCTGAGACCTGGACCCTATAACTGTGCCACTGGGGAGTCTTACTGGGGACCTGGTGAGTAAAGGAGCAACCAGCCCCAGACTGACTGTGATCTCTGTGTGCACTTAAGGGAAATTGTACTTTACTGTGTGTATTAGTTATCCTTTCCTCTTCTAGGAGTCACCCTCTCTGGTGTTAGTGGTGAGGACTGAGGCTCCTTGATTGCTGGGCCAGGGCACAGGCATCACAGAGGGGTAAAAAATAAGCAAATTAATAGACTGATTAAGTGATTTCTCATTAACCACCTTAGGCATAAAAGAAGGATTAGTACACAAGGACACCATGTCCTCATCGAATATCAAAAAAGGAGGACAAGCCATAAGGGCTTGCAACTAAAACACCTATCTGGCAGAAGTAAGAGCTAACAAAAGAGCAGTCTTCCAAGAATAATGTTGTAAGGAAGCTGAAGCAGCAGGCTCAAAAGGAGCCCGAGTCAACTTCTCCAAAACAAAATTAAGATTCCAGGGAGGAGGAGGAACAGCCTTCCTGGGAGATCTAATATAAAGGACGCCTTTCAGAAATTGTTTAGCCTCAAATCTGGAAGCAAAAGGAGGAGTTAAAGGCAGACAAGCAGAAATAGCTGATAAATGGGCCTTAATAGAAGAAATGGCCAAACCAGCATTGAGCAACTCACACAAAAAAGAGAAAAGCAAAGAACATCCACAGTAAATGGGTCCAGTTTATGAGACAGACACCATATAGAAAACCTCTTCCATTTGGATAAGTAGGATTTCCTAGTTGTAGGTTTCCTAGCCTTCTGCAAGACCTTCAGCACATCTTCAGTAAAAGGGTGTCCATGAGAATCAAAATCCAATTACCCACAGTGTCAGTTGAAGTTTGCACAGGTGGGGATAGATGAGAGATCCTTTGTCTTCTGTGAGTAGATCTACCCTGTGAGGTAACTTGTGATGATTGCCCCTGGCTAGATGCATTAGGAGAGGGAACCAGTGCTGTTGCAGCCAAAAGGGAGTCACCAACAAGATTTTGGGAGCATCCTGTTGAATCTTGAACAGGTCTTTCAAAATGAGAGGAAGGGGAGGGAATGCATAAAGAAACATCCCCTTCCAACAAACTGAGAGGGTGTCCACCTTCTATACCACAGGACCTGGGACTCTGGCACAAAACAGAGGAAGTGCCTGTTCAGAGGGGAGGTAAATAGATCTACTTGAGGAGTACCCCAATGGTGAACAATGTCCAGAAACACATCCTTGTGAAGCATACATTCGTGGGACTGAGTTAAGGACCTGCTCAGAGTGTCTGCCACAATGTTCTGTTTTGAATGGATATAAACTGCCTGAAGAGTCACTTGATACTTAACACCCAGATTCCATACCAGGAGTGCCAACCGGCAAAAGTAAGATCTTGTTCCCCCCTGCTTGTTGATATACCACATCATTGTGGTATTGTCTGTGAATACCTTGAGAGGTCCTGGAAAGAAAAGAGGGTGAAAGACCTGAAGAGCCAGCATAAGGGCTGTCATCTCTTTGACACTGATGTGCTCCTTCTGCTGACAAGGCAACCACATGCCCTACACCTTTAGGGAGCTAAATGTTGCTCCCCATTCCATGTCTGAAGCATCTGTGAACAATTCCTGAGAGGGAAGAGGGAAATGAAATGGGAGCCCTGGATTCAGAGACAACTGCTGAATCTACCAGTGAAATTCCTTTTTGAGAGAAGGAAGAAGAGGAACTACAAAGTCTAAAGGATGTGCATGTTGAAGCTATGCTGACTTCAGAAACCACTAAAACTTTCTCATGTGAAGTTTGGCCAGAGGGAGCATTGGAATGGTGGATGTCACAAAACACAGAGCTCTCAGAAACTCCCTGGTTGTAATGGAGGCCAGAGGAAGAAGAGTTTGAAAGTAAGAAATGAGAGTTAATGTCTTTGGTGGAGGCAGGGATGCTAGCATTAGCACCGTCTGAATCCTGCAACCCAGAAAGGCATGATCCTGAGAGAGAGTAAGAGAAGACTTTTTGAAGTTTATTGTGAACCCCAGACTCTGAGGAAGGGAAATGGCAAAATGAAGATTTTGCAAAAGGATCTCTGAAGAGGATGCCTGAATCAGCAGGTCATCCAGATAAGGACATATTTGGATCCCCTGAAGCCTGCAAAAAGCAATCGCAGGAGCAAGGCATTTGGTGAACACCTTCAGGGCAGTAGAAAGGCCAAAGGGCAAAGCAGAGAACTGAAAATGCCAGTAAGCAATAGAGAAACACAAAAACGTCCTGAATACAGGATGGATCAGAATATGGAGATAAGCATCCTTGAGATCAAGAGACACCATACAGGCCTGAGGGAGAAAGAGAAGAAACAAAGTCTGAAGGGACAACATCCAAAAGGAAGACACCTTCATAAAAGTGATTAGATGAGAGAGTCTAGAATTGGTCTCCAAGTGCCCTCTTTTCTGGGCACTAGAAATATTCTTGAGTAAAACCCTTTCCCTGTTTGGGACACAAGCACCTCTTGAATAGTACCCTGAGACAAGAGATTTCGAAGAGGCTCTGGGGAAAAAAGGAAGTTGTTCATGAGGTGGCTGAGGAATGCCCATAAAAGGAGTGTGAGATTTCCATACCATGAAGTACCCCCGATGAATGATTGACAGAACGCAAGAATTCTGAATGATCTGAAGCCAAACAGGAAGAGAAAGAGAAAGTTGAAGAGAAAGAGGAAAGTGGCTGGGAAGACATGGATAGTCATACAGCACCTGGTTTGTCAGGAAAGGAAAGCTTCTGAATCCCTGAAGTCTGAGTGGCCTTAGCAGGAGGAGCCAATTTGCTACTCTTTTTACCTTTAGTAGAAGGGAGAGACTGCCTATGAACAAAGACTGGCTTATTGGGGTAGTTTCTCTGAAATTTAGGTACAGGAGAAACAAACACATGTTTAAGCTCTTGTAAGGCCTTCAACTTATCCTGAAGAGACTTAAACCAGAAACTGCTTCCTCAAACAAAATATTATTATCCAGAGAAGCATCCATCAACTTAGCCTTAATATCATCAAGTAAAGGTTGAAGCCTAAGTCAAGACTACCCCATCATCACTGAACCAAAAGCAGCAACCCTAGAAGAAGCATCTGCTGCATCATAACTACATTTGATAGAACTATTTGAAAGGAAGTCCCTATCAAAGAAAGAAAAGTCTTACCCTCAGAGTATAGAAGATCAGAAAGCTGCTGACAGGCCTGAGAAAGAAGAGACAACACCTACCAGACATATGGGTTTGATAATTAATAGCCCAAAAAGCTAGGGTAGCAGAAGTGTAAGCCTTCTTACCCAATCATTCTATGGTTCTGCTGTCCTTGTCAGAAGGCAGCAACTTGGGCGAAGGAAGCAATTGAGATGGCTTGTCAGAAGCTATCAACACCACAGAGGGGTCAGCAGCAGGACATTTGAACAAAAAGTTACAATCCTCAGGCACCCTATAAAACCTATCAGGCTACTTGGGATCAGGGGGCAGAGAATCAGGTTCTTTAGAGGCACTGGAAAAAGCATCCAACAAAGCAGCCAAAAGAGGAGGAATAGCAGCAGGTTTAAGAGATTCCATCTGCAACAACTCATAGTGCCTCTTATGGATATCAGGAACCTGAGCACAATCCCACTTAAAAAATTCAATCATTCTCGAGACTGGGTCCCCAAAAGAAATTTGTTCAAAAGGAGTATCAGGACTATTAGATTCCTCCTCCTCAGACCCATAGTCCAAAGGAGAATGAATTTGAGTAGAATAAGTCAGGGATTCCTCATCAGAATATGACACTTCTTCAGAAGAATCCTATTTTCTATGCCTTTTAAGGGGAGATTAGGACCAAGGAGAAGCAGGAACAGAAACCCCTGTGGAGATATTAGTGATATTAAAGCATTAAACAACCCCTGATTAAACACCTGCCACTCACTTTGTGGAGCCATAGAAGCAGAAGAAACATGTTTATTGTTTTGTTTCTTTTTTAAGGGAACGTTTGCCCTATAAAACTGAGAAGGCTCTGACCCAGGATGGCATTTGATAACTATAGTAGAAACTTCTTCCCTAACTAGAATCTGCAGAACCCTCCTAGGCCCCTTAGAAATAATCAGTCATGGTTCCCCCTGACATCTGAAATGGATGCCTGCAAAGCCTCATCGGATGTGCTGCCAGCCAGATTCTCACCAGCCTGCAACCCGGTTGCAGCAGAAGAATCCGACAACACAGCCAAGGGAGCCTCCTGATTCATAATGACGTAGGGAGAAATACCCGGCAGAGGCTTAACGTGGAAGATTCTGGTCTTACCTTTTTCATCTTCTTCTTCTCTAATGGCTGACCCTCAGGATGGGAAGTTCCTTCCATTGTATCTCTAGAGAGAAGCTTAAGTCGCTGGTTCTCAAGGTACAAGGAAAGGGAAGAAAGCCTGCTATGAAGGGTTTTCAGGATGAACGCCTGACAAATTGAACAAGGCGTATGGTAATGAGAAGCTCCTAGGCAAAAAAAGGCACTTATCAAGGCAGTCTTTATGGGGAATCTGTGTTCTGCACTGGTGTTTACCCTTCCTCATCATCTTCTTTCGACTGTTCCCATTAGGGGTCGCCACAGCGGATCATCTGTTTCCATTTCTTCATGTCCTCTGCATCATGCTCTTTCACACCAACCACCTGCATGTCCTCTCTCACCACATCCATAAACCTTATCTTAGACCTTCCTCTTTTCCTCTTACCTGGCAGCTCCATCCTTAGCATCCTTTTCCCAATATACCCAGCATCCCTCCTCAGCACATGTCCAAACCAACGCAATCTCGCCTCTCTTGCTTTGTCTCCAAACTGTCCAACCTGAGCTGACCCTCTAATATACTGATTCGTAATCCTGTCCATCCTAGTCACACCCAGTGCAAATCTTAACATCTTTAACTCTGCCACATCCAGCTCTGACTCCTGCCTTTTCATCAATGCTACCGTCTCCAACCCATATAACATAGCTGGTCTCACTACCCTCTTGTAGACCTTCCCTTTCACTCTTATTTGTACCCGTCTGTCACAAATCACTCCTGACACTCTTCTCCACCCACTCCACCCTGCCTGTACTCTCTTCTTCACCACTCTTCCACACTCACCATTGCTCTGAACTGTTGATCCCAAGTACTTAAACTCATTCACCTTTACCAACTCTACTCCCTGCATCCCCACCATTCCTCTACCCTCCCTCTCATTTACACACATATATTCTGTTTTAGCCCTGCTGACCTTCATTTCTCTCCTCTCTAAAGCATATCTCCACCTCTCCAGGGTCTCCTCAACCTGGTCCCTACTCTCACTACATATCACAATGTCATCTGCAAACATCATAGTCCACGGGGCCTCCTGTCTATGATATTAATCCCAACAGCAACAAAAAAGCCAGGAAAAAAAACCCAGTGGGGCATTTATCTGCAATGGCTCAGACTTCAGCAAAAAGACATAGGCAGTCACCGGAGAATGAAAATGCATTCAACTGGCAGAAAACAGACATAGGCAAACAGACTGACGACCAGAAGAAGCATTTGGACTGGTGGCAAAGAGGTTCTGATGATTGTACAGCTGACCATCACCTTTATGCCCTACACTACATGAGGAGCATTTGAGTAATGTTCAGAGTACCTTAAAGCAACAGTAGGCTTTGGTAAACTGGCTGGACATTTGGCTTCCATGGCAGAGAATCCCATACTTTAGGTATACTGCAGTAGTGAATGTAAGGACATCTTTTTATACCCTTGCTTGGTAGGCTAAAGTTTGCTTTGGAGAAATTTTTCAGTTTGTTTGCTCCTGTACAGGTGTCCATTCTGATCTTTACTTCAAATGAGACAGATTTATGGTCTGACCTCACCAGACAGGGCATCACATAGGGGGTAATGCAGTGACCCCCCCCCCATGTTGGTGAGTACCAGGTCCAGGACATTTGAGCCTCTTGTAGGGGTGCAGACTAGCTGTTCCAGAGCATTTGAATTAACAAAGCCCAGGAACCTCAGGGCAATCACATTTCTGCCCATGGATGTTGTCCCAAGCTATGAAAATATAGTTGAAATCTCCCAAGACCAAAATGTTTGGCTGTATAGGAAGTGATTCTAGCAAGTCCAGGTAGTCTGTGTGTTTCTCTTGGTTCATGGTGGGGTACCTGTAGCTAGCGATGATGTGGTAGAGTGTTTTACCTATATTTAATTGTACCTGGAGTAGCTCTAGAGAGTCGTACTGTTTAACTAGTCTCAAGATGTATTTGGATTTAATAAAAATGGATACACCTCCACCTTTGGTTCTTTCACGCTCGTTTTGGGATCTGAACGTGTGGAAGGCATTGTAGCTCTGTATGGCAAGGGTGCTCTCTATGGCCTTCAACCAAGTCTCAGTGACTGCACAGGCATCAGCATCTTCCAAAGTGAGGAGTGCTTCCAGGTCATGGATTTTTTTTGTTGAGGCTGCTAGCATTAAGCAGCATAACCTTGAGTTTATCTCGAGTGGATTTCTTTACATCAGGAATTGTTTTGTTTTAACATTGTCTAAAAAGGCACTATGGGGGAGGCAAGTGACTATGTCAGTATTTGTGAAAGCCTAGAGGAGACAGGTGAAGACTATCTCTGAAAAAGCAACATGGTGTGTCAAACATGTCTTCAAGGGGCTGACAGATACTGGATCCCCTTGGATTGATAGCAGAAGCTAACCAACTGCTGAAGTCACTCATTTTTGTCTGTATTGTGGCGTCATCCTGAGTGAAGTTAAAATGTTACTTAGTGCTAGGGACATACTTGGCTGCGACACATAATCTGAGAGTTCAGTCATGTCTCTCCCTCACTCTTCATATAGTCCAGAGAGGTACACCTGAAGTCATTCACCACAACATGTACTATGACAGAGTCATAACGGTAATTGTTGTTGAGTGACTTGATTGATTGTGTGATTTGACAGATCCTGGCACCTGACAGACAGCTAACTGTGACTTTCTCCTTGTCCAGCCTGGTGAGTGACACATCTGTGTGTCTCACTATGGAATCACCTATGATCAAGACATTAGGTTTTGAGGTGTTTTGCTTAGGGGCTTATTTGTTGAGACACTTGTATGTGTGTTGCTATGTGAAGTGGGGTATGTTCTCATTCCAGTATGTTTGATCTGTTTGTGCTTGGTAGGTCCCTGGTCCTTTGGTAGGCTCTTAGTGAGTATCTCCGTGTAGGTGGGTCTATGTGACTTGACCTTGTCTTGTGTGAGAGGAGAAGTGTGTGTGCTGACAACCTGCTGGATGTCTTGTTTATTGTTACATGAGAGGACTAATTCCAACTTCTTGGCATAGTTACATCTCTAACATACTGTATTTGTTTGCTTTAGGAGCAAGTGTTTGTCAGTATGTATGAGGCAATTACTACATTGTCCTAGGATGCCCATGTTAGTCAGGCTATCTGGTGAAATGTTGGAAAACTGACTGTCCATTGTAGCAGGCTAAACTGTAAGTATTAGTTGGGGAGTGGGCAAGTTGGATTAGCTTTTGCTCTAGGACTAATTCAACTAACTAAACAAGGGGGCTTATTCCGTTGAGGATTAGGGGTGAAGGAGTGTGGTGATGCTACTCAGTGCTCAGCTGAGTTGCCCGCAGTACAGCAGTGAAGCTTGGGAGGGTTCAACTGACAAACATCTAGGTAAAAAATAGTGGCTAGGAGTTTGCTACTATAGAGGGCATGGCTAACCCCCTTTGTGCAGTGCACAGCTACATCCAGATACTAATAGGCTTATATACAGGTAAAACTAAATAGTTTTAAACTAGTCTGGCAATAGGAAATCACACAATGATCCTTCGTCCCACAATCCCCAGCTCAGACAGGGCTATATCCACACTCTTATGCCACAAGAGTGCAGAGAAGCCCTTCTTAATGTAAAATGGCTGGATCTGAGTTTAAGTATATAAAAAGCAGGCTAGATGCAGCAAGTCTGGATCTAGTCTATGCTATCTAAGCAATATCACAA